>NW_028138945.1:0-222538 GCF_964270905.1 Leucopleurus acutus
CATCAAATGAGATGGTAAATAAAGTCACTGACATGGTTTAAAGGATAATTTAGTTCTCTCTTGTTCACTCAGAGCAAATTGAATGGGATTTGCATACAACATATGGATGAAATATCCATACGATGGGGCTTGACCATATCCTCATGGTTCCCCTTCCCTTTTCTACATCTGGCCCCTTTAGCTCTGCAGACTTAACCCCACACCATCAGTCCACCCAGTCGGTCCGCTGAACGTCTCTTGCTCCTTCGCATCTGGTCGTTGTCGTCACCTTGTTCTCCACTACCGCCTCCTGCAGTAGCTGTTAGGTCCAGGGAGGTTGGTTCACTGTGAGCAAGTAACTGTCAACTCCATGGACAGGTGGAAGTGACTTGGCAGCCGGGATTTGCCCATCCTGAGTTCATTATACCCATGAGGGTCAAGGAGAATGGGGATGCAGCTGGTCTGCAGAGCCCCGGCAGTTCTGAGACACATGCTCCTGGATCCACACGTTGCTCCATACCCAGCCTTGCCTTGCTTTGTTCTCTGTCTTGACTCCATCCAGGTTTCTGCTCTCCTTGTCCCTTTGGGGAGGGAGGCCAGTACCAGCCCAGGTGTAGTCCCCCAAAGCTTCCTACTTCCAAGCGTCACGTAGGCTTGTACATCCCCTTGCTTGGGTTGCCCTGGCATTCGTGCCAACAAGTTGAGTGGTTTATGCCCTAGGCTCTCTCTTCTGGCAAGAATGTGCCTGAAAATCTCCATCTCTGGTTTGGTGGCCCCCAAAAATTCCCAGTCAGTTTTGGTGAGGGGACACTTGGTGACAGTGTTGTCTTTCGAAATGAGTAGTTCCGTTACCGACAATCCTTTGCTCCCCATACATTATTTATAAGGTTTCCCTGTTTGTATGTGCAAACTATTTGTGTGTATATTTGGAGAAATACATTGTACAGCCCTCTTTTTTATTTCTTCCACACACCCTAGAGATGTCATAGAGGCAGTAAATATGTCCAACTTTTTGAGAAATTGGAACAATCAAGACTTACCTGTATGGAATGCTGTTAATGATGTCAATTCCCGCGACAGTACCTTTCATCTGACACACTTAGGGACTGTTAGCAGATTAAAAGCAGTAAGAGACACGGATAGAGAGAATTTTCATTATCTTGTGCTCTGAAATCTTGGATTTTCATTGGTTTCAATGGGCCTGAAATTGTATTTTCTTTAGTAGGCACATAGAAGCCTCTAGCGGTATTCTTAATAAAGCAAGGTGAGTTATAAGCAATCATCTGATGGAGGGTAAATGTACCACAGTCCAGTTTAAGAAAAATACAATATAAAAGTCTTACCATGGAAGAAAATCTTTATATGATCTTTTGAAAAAACAAAGCTTCAAGAAACATAAAGACATGACACCATATTCAGTTTAAAGTCAGTGACTTGTAAGCAAGGCAAAGCAAAGACAGTCTGATTAAGACCGTTGCATTGTTCTGGCATTTTTTAGGTCTCACCCATTTCTGTGGCCTTTTTAGAACCTAAGCTTCTAGGGCACAGAGAACTTCATCTTGACGTAGGGCTGAGCAAATGCACGGAGCATTTCTCAATAAGTAGGCATTAAATTCTTAGTCCAGAAGGAGCCTTGAGATGCCCTCTCTTTACTCCTTGGTAGAACTGTTTTAACCATCCCCTGAAAACAGATTTTTTTCTTTAAATCTCAAAATTCAGAGATTCCACAATCAGAAGTTACTTCTCATTATTGCCTTGTGGTCTGCTGTGGGCATCTGTCGAATGGTGTGAACTCTGCGTGGGGAGCCTGGCCTACCCTCCAGGCCCACGGTTTGGGCTGTGGTGGTGCCATGCTGTGCTCAGGGGCCTTCTTTTTTGGAAGTCTGGGCTCCAGTGAGCCTTGGTCGTGTTCTTTTATGGAACCTTGGGTGCTAGACCACTCTGACCCTCAGTCTCATTTGCAGGTTCTGGGGAGGATTAAATGAGCTCATGGGATATCCAGGTGACTGAGGCAGAGTCGGCTCGGGATGAATCTTTGCTTCGTTTTCATTAGCTGCGGAGAAGACGATGACAGCTTGGTGCCTCTCCAACTTTAATATGGGTATGCCTCTCTTGGGGATCTTGTTAAATGCAGGCTGGTATTCAGTAGTTCTGGGTGGGGCCTGGATTCTGTGCTTCTAACAAGCTCCTAGGTGAGGGTGACGCTGAGGGCAAGGGTTTGGCACCTGTGTTTCTCCCTTTCTGGAAGAGCAGGATGTCTGCCCCACCCCCACCCCGAGAGGAGAAAACATCCGCAATGTGACTACTAGGAACCAGCTTCCCTCACATGCAAGGGTCCTGTACCACTGCTCCCAACCATTCCGTCTGAGGCGCAGCAAGCCAAAACACTGAAATGCTGAGGTTTGCAGCAAAGAGGAGGTTTATTCACAGGGCAGCCAAGCGAGGACGTGACGTGACAATAGGTCTCAAATCCGCCTCCCCAAAGGCAAGGGGCTTTGGGTATCTGTGGGATAAAGAATAAAGAAGCAGGGCAGTATGAGGCATGGGGAGCATGAGGAAAGGTGATTGGAAAAACGTGTGCTCATCATTGTTCTGAGCTGGCCTAACTAGGCTACAGGCCTCAGCACATTCTCAGGCTGGAGTTTTCGGCCCTCTGATGGCAGGAGGTCAAAAGGCACTTGCCCGGGTGGAAGATCGGTGGTCCTCTCCACTCTAAACCAGCTCAGCCTAACCAGGCACAGCTGATTCCAAGTTCCTGGAGGATCACGGGGCAAACATCTTATTGCTTATGCTACATGCTACTTGGAGGACGTGCAGGTGTTCAAGCTACCTTGATGAGTGAAGACCGGGATTTGACTAATCATGACACCTTGTTTCACCTCCAGGCGAGCAGAAGAGAGCTGTAGGCTGAGTCTGGCTCCTAGCACCTGGAATTGGAGGCAGGTGGTTTAAAAACGGGCTTTCCCACCCTCTGTGTGATATAAGGTAGATAGACTATTGAACCTTCCTGTGCCTGTTTCTCCACAAGCAGCATGGGGACACTCAGAGTCCCTCTCTTGGGGGCTGTTATGGGGGTTCAGTGAGATATAGATGCATGCACGGGCACACGGGAGACACCCAGTGTGTGTTCCCTTCGTGCTTATTTTTATTAGGACACCAGTATTGTTAGAACATTTCTGGTTTGGACAACAAATTAGATAGGTGGTCATTGCTATAGTTTATGCGAGAGCAATTCACATTGCCATTTGCAAAAAAGTAGTTGGTTGTCCAGTGGGGATTATAAACATCCGTTTAACATGAGCTACTGAACAGATAGTTCACACAGTAAGTACTTTATTTAAAATCAATTCTCTTTGTTTTCTTAAGCAATTGTTAACCCCCAATTTCGTGAGTACTACCAAGTAAGTCACTTGAAAATCATCTAGAGCAATCTATTTCACTTAGCAAGCCTAAAGCTATAGTTCAACCATTTTATTGACTGTTCTATGACAAAAATTACTCTAAACAGCTATTCCCTGGATAAGTAATCAGCTAAAGCTAGTTTGACTGACTAAATCGATTTACTGAGTTAATAAGCCAGTTGTTTTAGAATAGGTCGAATTCATATTTCTCATCCATTCTGCATTAAACTGTTTCCCATTCGTACATACCCACATTCCTACTTCTGTGCTGTAGGGCTTGGCTGAACTACACCTGCCTTCAGTGAAACTTTTCTCTCCTGCACAATTGGAGATAATTTTAGTCTCGTGACTCCCACGGGGTTACCTCTGTTGTGACACTTGACTCTTTGGTGGCATATTTTATTTGAAAAAGCCTTCCGTTACTCCGGGCACATCAAACAGTAAATGCTTTCTCTTCGTAAACCTGCATAACAATTTTCTGAACTCTTCTGCTCTGGGCAAGATTCATCAGTACACCAGGCAAACATAGTGAAAGAGGAGACAGTACTTGTGTTGCATTCAATTGGGTCTTGATACCTAAGTGTGACTCTTAACCAAGGATTATGCAGTAGTTAAGGACACAGATTCAAGTTGTTTAGGGTGTGTCCTAAAGTGTCAGTGGCAGAATTTAAGTCTCTACTCTGGAAATTGTAGACCTGAGACAAACTACTTCCCTAAACGTCATTTCCTACGTCTGAGAAAGATAATAGTATCTACCTTGTCGTAGACTGAATAATACCATTGCCCCCAAATGTCCACATTCTACTCTCCAGAACCTGTGAATGTGACCTTAAATGGCAGAAGGCACTTTGCCAGTGGGATGAAAGTAATGGTTCTCAGATGGGAAGATTCTCCTGGACTACCTGGATGGGCCCAAATATAACCACTGGTGTTCTCGTAAGAGAGAGGCAGAGGGAATTTGTACTCCAAAGAGAATGTGATGACGAAGTTGGGGTTGCATTGATGTGGCCAGAAGTGAAGGAATGCTGGCGAGGAAACAAACAGATTCTCGCTTAGAGCCTCTAGAAGGAGGATGGATGGCCCTGTCGACTTCTGGTTTCAGCCCAGGGAAACTGGTTTTGGACCTCTGTCTTGCAGAACCATAAGAAAATAAGTGTGTTGTGTTAGAAGCAAGCACATTTGTAGTCATTTGTTACAGCAGCCATAGGGAACTAATGCCTACCTCATAGGAAGTAGTTCTCCAATTAAAATGTGTGACTGGAAACACACTTAGTGGCATGTGTGACACACACTAGTTATGCTACCGTAGGTCGTTCTTGGAAACTGAAGCCTTGGTTTTGAGAGATCATCAAAACCAGTACAATGGTTGCCATGTTTCTCCTTGTTCAGCCTGGTGACCAACCCGGTAGAGAGAGCTCCATCCTTTCCCACAGGACCCCAACTGTGGGTACGTAGAGGGAAGCGGTTATGTCTCCCTTAAGGCACCTTTTTCTTTTCCTTTCTACTTTTGTCTTCATTAATCTTCATCCAACTGACCTTTCTAAATTTTACAGAAAACAAAACCATTTCTCCATGGATTCAGATACTACCCCAAGTTAATATTCCAACCAAGTTCTTGTTCTTCCGGGTCTCATCACCAGAAATTGCTGAGCCTAACTCTACTCTAGTTTCTAGGATCACTCATTTTCTCATTTCTCCCTTCTCCTTTTAGTTCAGAGTCTTGTCAATTTAGTTCCTTCCCTAACCACAACTTATAGTACGGTGGCACAGCAAAGTGATGAAAGTCTAGACGGTCTGGTTTTAATCCCGGGTTTTGCCACCTACTTACTGTGTGGCATTAGGGAAGCTCTTCAACGTCTCTGGGCCTCAGTTGCCCCCAGAAGAGTGAACATTATGAATATTCCCTACATCTAGGGTTGCCATTATGAGGAATAAGTGAGTTAATATTTGGTAAGCCCTTAGAATAGTACTTGTTATAGTCTAAGCACTACAGTTGTGCTTGTTAATAATAATAAATGAAATTCCAAGCGTATAACTTACTCAACATTCTGTCATAACTTTGAAGTGTTGGTCTATCTGTTGGCTCACGTTGCAGGTAAATGAGTCGAGGCATGGGCTGAGGCATTGCTATCACTGGGTGGTGTGTTCCCAGAACTTGGAACAGCGGTGTGAAATGGGTAGTGGTTCTATTGGAGACAGGGCAGACTGGAAAATGACAGCCTGGGAAGGAGGTGTGGTGTCCATAGCTTTGGTGTTAGAGGTGCTGCCTGCTGAAGCACCAGTGCCGGCCTAAGCCGTAAATGGGGTGCTGGGGTAAAGAGGAGCAGGATGGAAGATGACAGCGTGGGAAGGAGGTGTGGTGTCCATAGGTTCGGGGTCTGACGGGCTTCCTGCTGAAGCACCGATGCCCGGCAGGGCCGTAAATGGGGTGCTGGGAAAAACAGGAGCAGATGGAAGATGACAGCGTGTGAAGGTGGTGTGGTGTCCATAGGTTCGGGGTCTGACGTGCTTCCTGCTGAAGCACCGATGCCCGCCAGGGCCGTAAATGGGGTGGTCGGGAAAACAGGAGCAGAACGGAAGATGACAGCGTGTGAAGGTGGTGTGGTGTCCATAGGTTCGGGGTCTGACGGGCTTCCTGCTGAAGCACCGATGCCCGCCAGGGACATAAATGGGGTGGTCGGGAAAACAGGAGCAGAATGGAAGATGACAGCGTGTGAAGGTGGTGTGGTGTCCATAGGTTCGGGGTCTGACGTGCTTCCTGCTGAAGCACCGATGCCCGCCAGGGCCGTAAATGGGGTGGTCGGGAAAACAGGAGCAGAATGGAAGATGACAGCGTGTGAAGGTGGTGTGGTGTCCATAGGTTCGGGGTCTGACGTGCTTCCTGCTGAAGCACCGATGCCCGCCAGGGCCGTAAATGGGGTGCTGGGGAAAACAGGAGCAGAATGGGAGAGGACAGCGTGTGAAGGAGGTGTGGTGTCCATAGCTTCCATATTAGAGGTACTGCCTGCCTTATCTGAGAGCAGAGAATGAAAGTGGGAGAGCCTCTTCCTAGATTCTAACTCCTCTGAATTTATAGCACTGGCTCTGCCTGGCTTTATGACATATCCATTGTACGTGTCACAGAGAAAGTGCAGGCGGGGCAGGGGGTGATGCAGGGGTCACATGCAAGCCCAGCTGCTGGCTTAACCCCGGCCCAAAGGCAAAGGGCAGGGCCCCTTCTGGACTTTCTAGTGGCTGGGACTTCTGGCTGTGGGTGGCAGGTGTTTGGCACCAGATGGGCCACCATGCGGAGACTGTTGGGGACTGTGGAAGCCTCCTCCAGAGCTCACCCTGCCTGGCGACTGGCTCTGCAGGCCCCTCAGCCCTGCGTATGTATCGGCCAGGCCTTCCCCACCACGGGGCCCAGAGGCCAGAGCCTGCTCAGACCTGAGGGCAGGAGGCAGCCAGAGCTTACCAGGGTGTGGGCCACCTCGTCCGCAGACCTCCCCAGCTCTTCTGCGAGACCTGGAGACAGGATCGCCTTCTCCAGGGCTGCTCAGCTGCCAGCATCACCATGAGCCAGGTGGCCAAGGTTTCTGAGCAGGAGATGCAGAGCCCTGATCCGACTGGATGCTGCAGCCCACGATGTCCCTTCCTGGCAGATAGGTTCTTTCTTCACTTCTGTTTTGAAATTTGGTAAAAGAACATTTAAACCTTGGCCTGTCCTTCAGGGTATATAGATGGTAGTGGCTTAGCCGGGATTCAATCCAAGCCTGTGTGATTCCAGAGCTTGTGCTCTGGACTGTGGTGCCTCCTTATCGTATATGCTTCATGTGTTACTTGTTTTTCTTTTTTTCTTGTAGTCCTTATGGTACTTAGCCCTAAGTGCCATACCTGTAACGAACAGCTACACTGCCCTGTAGGAGGTCTTCTTTTGTTCAACGCATGAATTGGTCATCCACCACACTGTGTTCTAATCTCAGAAGATACAGGTCAGGGAGCACCAGTTGTCAGCATGGCACCATTCCATATTTCTAACTGAGGCTTGAAGCCCGTATTTTCCCTTTGTCTAGTTTGAAGGATCCAGATATGTAAAGATGATATTCTAGATAAATCATGGTCTATCCTGAAAGAAATTCACCAGTGAATTGTTCCATATGGATTAGAAGCCAGCTTCTCTGGCCTTCCTGGAGTATATCCAGTAAGGCGTCTCATTCATGTCTAGAAAGCAAATATATCATTTATTGCAACTTCAGCGTGGAGCGATGTATTGGTATAAAGTACGATCAACACAATTTGGTCATTGTGAGTATGACAGCTGGGTCCACTCTTTACTACCCATATGTAACTCTAGGGATTCTTATGCCCAAGAGAGGAGACGTACTCTTGGCTGTCTAGGACAAGGGAAGCATGTGTTGTTATTCAGGAGCTGGAAGCTTCAGCATGACAGGTAGGAATTGAACAATCCTGGTCTACACATCACTTGACCTTGCTTAAAACTTGTTTCTTTGGCTTGCTTCATTGGAGTGTTTTCTCCCTCCTGGGGCTGACATTGTCTGTTATGTATCACGCATGTGACATGTAGAAGTTTCAGAACCCAAAATCATATAGATCAGTAAAAATGTATATATATATATAAACCTATTGAAACTCATACTGGGCATAATTCATATATTCCAAAATCAGTTTGACCCTCTGCTCTTGAGATTCTTTTTATGGTATGTCCCAGCAAATCTGGGCTTCCATCCCCAATAAATTTTGGGGTTGGAGGACACAAAAGCTTTTGCTCAGACCTAAATTCTGTCTGAAAACAAGGGAAATATTATAAGCCCTTTGTAACCTCTCCAAGAGCAGAAATGATTTACAGCTGTGGCATTGAACCATAATTCCTCGATCTCATTTGAGAAGAGTCCAGTTAGAAACAGTGTCTTGATTTTTGTTTCTTTTGTTTCTTCCCTGTTTTCTTGTCTTGCTTACCAACAATCCATTGTAATTCATGAGTTAGTATGGCAGCAGGCTGAGTGTTCCCTGGAGCTCATTAAATGAAGTGTTTTTCCTAAAATGACGTTTGTCTCCTTGTTTTCAGCCCCTCTTCTTTCCTCTGCCCTTTACTATAACCAGAGCTCAGCAAAAGCTGAGTGACTTTGTGCAGACCTTACTTAGGTTCAGCCTTTTTTTCTTCATTATTTCATTCATGGCTCCTCCATTTCATTGCTTGCCTTCTCGACATGTGTTGAAATCTTTCTGTGGTTGACGACTTCCAGAATATCTTGGCTTTTATTGGTTGATTAATTTTGGTATTTCTACAGTTTTATTTAGACATGGTTTCAGGAGGAACAGAAAGTAAATATATTTCCTAGTCTGCCATCTTGAGCTGAAAATCCCTGTGGATTTTAGCATCCAATGTTCCCATGGGAAAACACCCAACCATGGCCTTAATAGATGTAACACTCAAGATTTCAGCTTTTGTTGAGCAATCACTAAGGATTTCATATGTGGTCATTTCTAATGGGGAAATAATAACTATCTCATGACGTTGATTTGAGGATTAAATTAGATAATGAACATGAAAATGCTTTCTAAGATTTAAAAATCAGTCAAAATGTTTTTTGTTATTATTTGATTTGTTGCTATTTCAACTTCACTTGACAGTTGTTTATGACCTTGCGTATGTGAGAAAATGTCCTCTGGGTTATTTTTCTGAAAGCCAGAATGTATTTTTCAATAGCTCAATGGAACTGGCATCATTTGTGAAGGTTAAGGGTGAAGGGGTAAATGTTTCTTGACACCTATCACTTTACAGTGTTTTCAGGAACTAACTGACTCATGTATTCCTCTTCCAAATTTGGTTGAGGACCTCCTACCAGCCACATGCTTTACGTCAGGTGTTGGAAAGCATTTTCTGGATTTGAAATATCTTAGGCTTTGTGGGCCATATACAGTTTCTGTAGCTTCTCCTCCTCTTTCCTCTTCAACAAGCTTTCTAAACGTGAGAACCATTATTAGCTCACAGTCCCACAGATCCAGGCTGAGAGCCTGATTTGATTCGTGGGCATTATTTGCCAATTGCTGCTCTGCGTGTTCACTGAGGAGGGGGACCATGTTTGAGTAATCATTTCTTTGAATCAACTGTTGGTCTTCTGGGGCTTGTCCTTGCTCTCCTACAGTCTCTAATCAGCATGGCATCCAGAGAGATCTTGTTAAAACATAAGTCAGATCATGTCACTCAAATTTCTTCAGTGGCTTCTTCACAGAAAATGCAAAGTCCTCAGAGTGCCTCCACAGACCTAGAAATCTGGGCCTCTGTTTCCTCTCTGACTGTTTCGTTCTCCTCTCCAATTTGCTCGCTCTGTTTTCCACATGCTGACATCCTTTCTGCTCCTTGGATACTCCAAACCTACTCTTGCCTCATTGACTTTCTGCCGCACGCCAGCCGAAGAAAGAGGATTTCACCGCCCAGGGTCAGAAGGGAAGGGGTGAGGACCTGAAGTAGCACTGACGAATGGGGTCAGAAGCCCATGGGGTCAGAAGGCTGCAATGAGAAGCCTACTCACCGCAACAAAGAATAGACCCCCGCTCGCCGAAACTAGAGAAAGCTCGCATGCAGCAATGAAGACCCAATACAGCCAAAAATAAATAAATAAAACATAAAGTATAGAATCTTAAAAAAGCAACAAAAAATCTATAAAGAATATTACGAGAATAGAATCACAGGCCAGTTTCTCCTTTGAATATGCATGCAAAATGTGTAAAGAGAAGCACAAACTGTATCCATGGTATGTAAAACAATCATATATCAGAATCAAAGTAGCTTTATTCTGGCAATGCAAGGTTGCTTTAATGTCCAAACATGAAACTGATCCCAGGAATGAATTAGAGTGGGGAAAGAAGTCATTTAAAACTGAAATCTTGGGACTTCCCTGGTGGTCCAGTATTTAGAACATGACGCTTTCACTGCTGGGGCCCTGGGGTCCAATCCCAGGTCAGGGAACTAAGATCCTGCAAGACATGAGGCAGGGCCCCGAAAAAAACAAAAAAAGGAAAGAAAGAAGTCTTAACCAGGAGACGCACAAGATCGAATAAACATAACAGATAACACCTTATGAAAGGTAGGTGAAGATTATGGAATATTCTAACATTTAAAACAAAAAGAAAGTTTTAAAGATTCAAAAGGATGTGACAAATATTGTACATCGGCAAAAATGAAATGAAATAAAATATAAAAATGATGGGAACCCAAAATTCCAGATGCCCAAGTCCTGTCTCTGAAGAGTCTCATTCAATGGGTTCAGGATTTCCTCTATATTTAAAAACCTGCAGGTGATTCTGGTATGATTCACAGACACAATGTAAAGCTTCTCTTTTACAGGAAAGAATGCCAGATTATTTTGTTATCTTATAGTTATACTAACAGGTTGTACTATTGACGGATAAGTCTGCTGTCAAAATGCACCCCCACTAGGGGTAAAAAAGGAACTAGTAGTCTCTACTGCTACTTGGTGGCAGCATGCATGTATTGCAAGGGCAATTATTGTAACAGTCCAAATTAGTGGAACATTTTAGAATTGGAAGACTACATACAGATCATCTAGTCAAGCTTCCAACTATTAAAGTTGTGAAAACTAAGGCCCATATAAATGACATGATTTATCTCCAAAGAGCATTAGTGAAAGTATGAAATAAAAAATATCTCTGAACTTTTAATTTAGTGCCGTTTTTATTAATCTCAAGTATTAGCTTAAACTTGAGTGTGACAGATTTGGGATTGAATTCTTGCTCACGTTTACTGGTTGCGTGCCTTTTAGTAAGTTACTAAAACACTTTTCTTAAAAATAGACGTATTTATTTATTTATCTTTGGCTGCCTAGGCTCTTCGTTGCTGTGCGCGGGCTTTCTCTAGTTGCGGTGAGCGGGGGCTACTCTTTGTTGCAGTACGCGGGCTTCTCATTGTGGTGGCTTCTCGTTGTTGCTGAGCACGGGGTCTAGGTGCGTGGGCTTCAGTAGCTGTGGTTCACGGGCTCTAGCACGCAGGCTCAGTAGTTGTGGCACATGGTCTTAGTTGCTCCGTGGCATGTGGGATCTTCCCGGACCAGGGCTCAAACGTGTGTCCCGTGCACTGGCAGGTGGATCCTTAACCACCGCGCCAACAGGGAAGCCCTACTAATACACTTTTAACTTTGCTTTTCACGTATGTAAAACGGTGAGCCTTGACTGATATAGAATATGAGATAACCCAGCACTGTTCTTAACACATATATGTAGTTAAAATTTTTTGGCTCTCATCCCACTTAAACAGCCTCTATCCCCTTAATAATGAATGTGTCTTTCAGCTAGCAGAGCGCCCCAGAGCTGACCACATTCTGGCAAGAGATATAGGATTCTTTTTCTTACTGGGGGTTCTTTATACCTGATATTTGAAGCGCACTTAAACTTGAACAACTCTTGTTTATACTGTATTAATGGATTTGATGGATGAATTTTAGAAAGTAATATGCAGGAATTGAGCTGCCTTACTCTCAAGAAATATAATTCGATAGTGGTGGCTAGAACGATAAACAGTGTTTGGACAGGGAGTCCATATTGGATGTGAACTTCCTGTACTCCCATTCGTCTATTAAGAATAAATGGAATCCTTTCAAAATGTGTTCTAAAGGGCAGTTATTTCTTTCTGCCTCATTTAAGTTACCTGCAAGAAAAAGACAATCTCCTGCATCCTTGTTTAATAGGCTTTTAACATAAAGCAGATAATTTTTTGCAACATTTCCCAAACTTTTCGTTATCCAATTGGCTGAGGCTTCTCAACGATTATCATTTCACAACAATATCTCCATCTTCAGCTTCTTTCAATGAATTGGCCTAATAGATGTGCCATTAAAACAGAGCTTCACTCTCAACGTAGTTTTAATTTTGTATTCAAAGGGTATGAAGGATTCAGCCATAACAGAGGGTGGATTTCTGATACATGCTACATGATGGATGCAACTAATTGAAAGGAGTCAGGCATGAAAGGCTACATATTGTATGGTTCCATTTATATGAAATGTCCAGCAGTGGCAAATCCATACACACAGAAAAGATTCTACATTAGTGGTTGCCAGGGGTTTGGAAGAGAGGGAAATAGGGAATGACTCCTTAAAATGGGTGTAGGTTTCCTCTTGGTTGATGAAAATGTTTTGCAGCTAGGCAGTGGTGATAGTTGCACAACATTGTGACAGTAGTAAATTCCACTGAATGGTACGGTGAATTGTAAAATGATCCAAATGGTGGATTTTGTGTTATGTTCCTTTTACTACAATAAAAAGGAGAAAGAATTCGGGAAAGACTTAGAGTTTGGGCAACTAAGGTGAACTGGTCAAGAAAAAGACAGCTCTATTGTTCAGTTTTCTCTCAGCTCTCCCAGTGCATTAATCCTCAGCCAAAAGTAGCCTGAACTTGTAGATGATAGTCATTCAACACAGTCCAGGGAAAAGTAAATAAAATAAAACCCAACTCTTCTTCTTTAGCACATGTAGGAAAGGTTAGCTTGCTGCTCAGCCACGTGGACATTCATGAAGACGTTTCACTTTAGGTGTCCTCTACTTCAGTACTTTACTCACTTGAGCTCATTCACACATGTAGGCAACAGCATTCCTTAATTCGATGGAATCTGCAGCACTGGTTGTGATCGGTCTCATGGAAAGAAAAGGAAAGGTGGCGCGGAAGCCAAGGGAAGAGATTTTCAAGACAGAGACGTTGTTTAAGATCTGACTCGGCTTGGCGGTCACAAAGATAAGGATTGAGAAGTAGTGCCCTGGACTTGTCAACGGAGAAATCATTGGGGGCTTCAAGGAGATCAGTTTCGCGAGAGTAGTGGGGCAGAAACCAGACCGCAGTGTGGATGGGAGGGGAGAAATGGGGGGCAAGTCAAGAAATTGATGGCAAAGGGAAAGAAGGGAGGGGTGGATAGGAGGACAGGAGAATGGAATGGAGGAGAGCATTTCCTTGTGGCTCTTTAATATGGCTGGGAGGGGCCAACAGAGAAGGAGAGCGTGAAGATGTAGGAAGAGGGGGTGGCATCCCGAGCCCAAGGAGGACTGGCCCCTGTCTTCAGCTCCCACCAGCTGGATGTTCCCTCCCTCTAGCTTTCCACGTAGGCTGTGGAAGTTGCCCCTTGCCTCCTTGGATCAGCCACCCTTGATTCGTTCGTCCTTTTCTTATTTCTCAGCACATCTGGGTCATACGTTATGTGAAGACAAACAAATCACCACGGATGCTTAATTTTCTTGAAAAATCCCCAGGCAGGTACCATTTTGGAGACCTACATATTGTGCCTCAGCAAGCCAAAGTAGCCCATATTTCCTCTCTCATTGGGAGAGATTGCTGTTTCTTGGAGAACCTGATGAAGAGGGTGACTCGCACTTAGGAATAACGTTGCTTGAAAAGTGCAAAAGGTGAGGTAGTTTGGCTCTGAGGGGCCTCTGAGGCCTGAGACTTCCTGAGAGATGGCAGACTCACAGCTCCCATTTCCCTCTGCCCCTGGGCTATGAGCTCATCAAATGAGATGGTAAATAAAGTCACTGACATGGTTTAAAGGATAATTTAGTTCTCTCTTGTTCACTCAGAGCAAATTGAATGGAATTTGCATACAACATATGGATGAAATATCCATACGATGGGGCTTGACCATATCCTCATGGTTCCCCTTCCCTTTTCTACATCTGGCCCCTTTAGCTCTGCAGACTTAACCCCACACCATCAGTCCACCCAGTCGGTCCGCTGAACGTCTCTTGCTCCTTCGCATCTGGTCGTTGTCGTCACCTTGTTCTCCACTACCGCCTCCTGCAGTAGCTGTTAGGTCCAGGGAGGTTGGTTCACTGTGAGCAAGTAACTGTCAACTCCATGGACAGGTGGGAGTGACTTGGCAGCCGGGATTTGCCCATCCTGAGTTCATTATACCCATGAGGGTCAAGGAGAATGGGGATGCAGCTGGTCTGCAGAGCCCCGGCAGTTCTGAGACACATGCTCCTGGATCCACACGTTGCTCCATACCCAGCCTTGCCTTGCTTTGTTCTCTGTCTTGACTCCATCCAGGTTTCTGCTCTCCTTGTCCCTTTGGGGAGGGAGGCCAGTACCAGCCCAGGTGTAGTCCCCCAAAGCTTCCTACTTCCAAGCGTCACGTAGGCTTGTACATCCCCTTGCTTGGGTTGCCCTGGCATTCGTGCCAACAAGTTGAGTGGTTTATGCCCTAGGCTCTCTCTTCTGGCAAGAATGTGCCTGAAAATCTCCATCTCTGGTTTGGTGGCCCCCAAAAATTCCCAGTCAGTTTTGGTGAGGGGACACTTGGTGACAGTGTTGTCTTTCGAAATGAGTAGTTCCGTTACCGACAATACTTTGCTCCCCATACATTATTTATAAGGTTTCCCTGTTTGTATGTGCAAACTATTTGTGTGTATATTTGGAGAAATACATTGTACAGCCCTCTTTTTTATTTCTTCCACACACCCTAGAGATGTCATAGAGGCAGTAAATATGTCCAACTTTTTGAGAAATTGGAACAATCAAGACTTACCTGTATGGAATGCTGTTAATGATGTCAATTCCCGCGACAGTACCTTTCATCTGACACACTTAGGGACTGTTAACAGATTAAAAGCAGTAAGAGACACGGATAGAGAGAATTTTCATTATCTTGTGCTCTGAAATCTTGGATTTTCATTGGTTTCAATGGGCCTGAAATTGTATTTTCTTTAGTAGGCACATAGAAGCCTCTAGCGGTATTCTTAATAAAGCAAGGTGAGTTATAAGCAATCATCTGATGGAGGGTAAATGTACCACAGTCCAGTTTAAGAAAAATACAATATAAAAGTCTTACCATGGAAGAAAATCTTTATATGATCTTTTGAAAAAACAAAGCTTCAAGAAACATAAAGACATGACACCATATTCAGTTTAAAGTCAGTGACTTGTAAGCAAGGCAAAGCAAAGACAGTCTGATTAAGACCGTTGCATTGTTCTGGCATTTTTTAGGTCTCACCCATTTCTGTGGCCTTTTTAGAACCTAAGCTTCTAGGGCACAGAGAACTTCATCTTGACGTAGGGCTGAGCAAATGCACGGAGCATTTCTCAATAAGTAGGCATTAAATTCTTAGTCCAGAAGGAGCCTTGAGATGCCCTCTCTTTACTCCTTGGTAGAACTGTTTTAACCATCCCCTGAAAACAGATTTTTTTCTTTAAATCTCAAAATTCAGAGATTCCACAATCAGAAGTTACTTCTCATTATTGCCTTGTGGTCTGCTGTGGGCATCTGTCGAATGGTGTGAACTCTGCGTGGGGAGCCTGGCCTACCCTCCAGGCCCACGGTTTGGGCTGTGGTGGTGCCATGCTGTGCTCAGGGGCCTTCTTTTTTGGAAGTCTGGGCTCCAGTGAGCCTTGGTCGTGTTCTTTTATGGAACCTTGGGTGCTAGACCACTCTGACCCTCAGTCTCATTTGCAGGTTCTGGGGAGGATTAAATGAGCTCATGGGATATCCAGGTGACTGAGGCAGAGTCGGCTCGGGATGAATCTTTGCTTCGTTTTCATTAGCTGCGGAGAAGACGATGACAGCTTGGTGCCTCTCCAACTTTAATATGGGTATGCCTCTCTTGGGGATCTTGTTAAATGCAGGCTGGTATTCAGTAGTTCTGGGTGGGGCCTGGATTCTGTGCTTCTAACAAGCTCCTAGGTGAGGGTGACGCTGAGGGCAAGGGTTTGGCACCTGTGTTTCTCCCTTTCTGGAAGAGCAGGATGTCTGCCCCACCCCCACCCCGAGAGGAGAAAACATCCGCAATGTGACTACTAGGAACCAGCTTCCCTCACATGCAAGGGTCCTGTACCACTGCTCCCAACCATTCCGTCTGAGGCGCAGCAAGCCAAAACACTGAAATGCTGAGGTTTGCAGCAAAGAGGAGGTTTATTCACAGGGCAGCCAAGCGAGGACGTGACGTGACAATAGGTCTCAAATCCGCCTCCCCAAAGGCAAGGGGCTTTGGGTATCTGTGGGATAAAGAATAAAGAAGCAGGGCAGTATGAGGCATGGGGAGCATGAGGAAAGGTGATTGGAAAAACGTGTGCTCATCATTGTTCTGAGCTGGCCTAACTAGGCTACAGGCCTCAGCACATTCTCAGGCTGGAGTTTTCGGCCCTCTGATGGCAGGAGGTCAAAAGGCACTTGCCCGGGTGGAAGATCGGTGGTCCTCTCCACTCTAAACCAGCTCAGCCTAACCAGGCACAGCTGATTCCAAGTTCCTGGAGGATCACGGGGCAAACATCTTATTGCTTATGCTACATGCTACTTGGAGGACGTGCAGGTGTTCAAGCTACCTTGATGAGTGAAGACCGGGATTTGACTAATCATGACACCTTGTTTCACCTCCAGGCGAGCAGAAGAGAGCTGTAGGCTGAGTCTGGCTCCTAGCACCTGGAATTGGAGGCAGGTGGTTTAAAAACGGGCTTTCCCACCCTCTGTGTGATATAAGGTAGATAGACTATTGAACCTTCCTGTGCCTGTTTCTCCACAAGCAGCATGGGGACACTCAGAGTCCCTCTCTTGGGGGCTGTTATGGGGGTTCAGTGAGATATAGATGCATGCACGGGCACACGGGAGACACCCAGTGTGTGTTCCCTTCGTGCTTATTTTTATTAGGACACCAGTATTGTTAGAACATTTCTGGTTTGGACAACAAATTAGATAGGTGGTCATTGCTATAGTTTATGCGAGAGCAATTCACATTGCCATTTGCAAAAAAGTAGTTGGTTGTCCAGTGGGGATTATAAACATCCGTTTAACATGAGCTACTGAACAGATAGTTCACACAGTAAGTACTTTATTTAAAATCAATTCTCTTTGTTTTCTTAAGCAATTGTTAACCCCCAATTTCGTGAGTACTACCAAGTAAGTCACTTGAAAATCATCTAGAGCAATCTATTTCACTTAGCAAGCCTAAAGCTATAGTTCAACCATTTTATTGACTGTTCTATGACAAAAATTACTCTAAACAGCTATTCCCTGGATAAGTAATCAGCTAAAGCTAGTTTGACTGACTAAATCGATTTACTGAGTTAATAAGCCAGTTGTTTTAGAATAGGTCGAATTCATATTTCTCATCCATTCTGCATTAAACTGTTTCCCATTCGTACATACCCACATTCCTACTTCTGTGCTGTAGGGCTTGGCTGAACTACACCTGCCTTCAGTGAAACTTTTCTCTCCTGCACAATTGGAGATAATTTTAGTCTCGTGACTCCCACGGGGTTACCTCTGTTGTGACACTTGACTCTTTGGTGGCATATTTTATTTGAAAAAGCCTTCCGTTACTCCGGGCACGTCAAACAGTAAATGCTTTCTCTTCGTAAACCTGCATAACAATTTTCTGAACTCTTCTGCTCTGGGCAAGATTCATCAGTACACCAGGCAAACATAGTGAAAGAGGAGACAGTACTTGTGTTGCATTCAATTGGGTCTTGATACCTAAGTGTGACTCTTAACCAAGGATTATGCAGTAGTTAAGGACACAGATTCAAGTTGTTTAGGGTGTGTCCTAAAGTGTCAGTGGCAGAATTTAAGTCTCTACTCTGGAAATTGTAGACCTGAGACAAACTACTTCCCTAAACGTCATTTCCTACGTCTGAGAAAGATAATAGTATCTACCTTGTCGTAGACTGAATAATACCATTGCCCCCAAATGTCCACATTCTACTCTCCAGAACCTGTGAATGTGACCTTAAATGGCAGAAGGCACTTTGCCAGTGGGATGAAAGTAATGGTTCTCAGATGGGAAGATTCTCCTGGACTACCTGGATGGGCCCAAATATAACCACTGGTGTTCTCGTAAGAGAGAGGCAGAGGGAATTTGTACTCCAAAGAGAATGTGATGACGAAGTTGGGGTTGCATTGATGTGGCCAGAAGTGAAGGAATGCTGGCGAGGAAACAAACAGATTCTCGCTTAGAGCCTCTAGAAGGAGGATGGATGGCCCTGTCGACTTCTGGTTTCAGCCCAGGGAAACTGGTTTTGGACCTCTGTCTTGCAGAACCATAAGAAAATAAGTGTGTTGTGTTAGAAGCAAGCACATTTGTAGTCATTTGTTACAGCAGCCATAGGGAACTAATGCCTACCTCATAGGAAGTAGTTCTCCAATTAAAATGTGTGACTGGAAACACACTTAGTGGCATGCGTGACACACACTAGTTATGCTACCGTAGGTCGTTCTTGGAAACTGAAGCCTTGGTTTTGAGAGATCATCAAAACCAGTACAATGGTTGCCATGTTTCTCCTTGTTCAGCCTGGTGACCAACCCGGTAGAGAGAGCTCCATCCTTTCCCACAGGACCCCAACTGTGGGTACGTAGAGGGAAGCGGTTATGTCTCCCTTAAGGCACCTTTTTCTTTTCCTTTCTACTTTTGTCTTCATTAATCTTCATCCAACTGACCTTTCTAAATTTTACAGAAAACAAAACCATTTCTCCATGGATTCAGATACTACCCCAAGTTAATATTCCAACCAAGTTCTTGTTCTTCCGGGTCTCATCACCAGAAATTGCTGAGCCTAACTCTACTCTAGTTTCTAGGATCACTCATTTTCTCATTTCTCCCTTCTCCTTTTAGTTCAGAGTCTTGTCAATTTAGTTCCTTCCCTAACCACAACTTATAGTACGGTGGCACAGCAAAGTGATGAAAGTCTAGACGGTCTGGTTTTAATCCCGGGTTTTGCCACCTACTTACTGTGTGGCATTAGGCAAGCTCTTCAACGTCTCTGGGCCTCAGTTGCCCCCAGAAGAGTGAACATTATGAATATTCCCTACATCTAGGGTTGCCATTATGAGGAATAAGTGAGTTAATATTTGGTAAGCCCTTAGAATAGTACTTGTTATAGTCTAAGCACTACAGTTGTGCTTGTTAATAATAATAAATGAAATTCCAAGCATATAACTTACTCAACATTCTGTCATAACTTTGAAGTGTTGGTCTATCTGTTGGCTCACGTTGCAGGTAAATGAGTCGAGGCATGGGCTGAGGCATTGCTATCACTGGGTGGTGTGTTCCCAGAACTTGGAACAGCGGTGTGAAATGGGTAGTGGTTCTATTGGAGACAGGGCAGACTGGAAAATGACAGCCTGGGAAGGAGGTGTGGTGTCCATAGCTTTGGTGTTAGAGGTGCTGCCTGCTGAAGCACCAGTGCCGGCCTAAGCCGTAAATGGGGTGCTGGGGTAAAGAGGAGCAGGATGGAAGATGACAGCATGGGAAGGAGGTGTGGTGTCCATAGGTTCGGGGTCTGACGGGCTTCCTGCTGAAGCACCGATGCCCGGCAGGGCCGTAAATGGGGTGCTGGGAAAAACAGGAGCAGAATGGAAGATGACAGCGTGTGAAGGTGGTGTGGTGTCCATAGGTTCGGGGTCTGACGTGCTTCCTGCTGAAGCACCGATGCCCGCCAGGGCCGTAAATGGGGTGGTCGGGAAAACAGGAGCAGAACGGAAGATGACAGCGTGTGAAGGTGGTGTGGTGTCCATAGGTTCGGGGTCTGACGGGCTTCCTGCTGAAGCACCGATGCCCGCCAGGGACATAAATGGGGTGGTCGGGAAAACAGGAGCAGAATGGAAGATGACAGCGTGTGAAGGTGGTGTGGTGTCCATAGGTTCGGGGTCTGACGTGCTTCCTGCTGAAGCACCGATGCCCGCCAGGGCCGTAAATGGGGTGGTCGGGAAAACAGGAGCAGAATGGAAGATGACAGCGTGTGAAGGTGGTGTGGTGTCCATAGGTTCGGGGTCTGACGTGCTTCCTGCTGAAGCACCGATGCCCGCCAGGGCCGTAAATGGGGTGCTGGGGAAAACAGGAGCAGAATGGGAGAGGACAGCGTGTGAAGGAGGTGTGGTGTCCATAGCTTCCATATTAGAGGTACTGCCTGCCTTATCTGAGAGCAGAGAATGAAAGTGGGAGAGCCTCTTCCTAGATTCTAACTCCTCTGAATTTATAGCACTGGCTCTGCCTGGCTTTATGACATATCCATTGTACGTGTCACAGAGAAAGTGCAGGCGGGGCAGGGGGTGATGCAGGGGTCACATGCAAGCCCAGCTGCTGGCTTAACCCCGGCCCAAAGGCAAAGGGCAGGGCCCCTTCTGGACTTTCTAGTGGCTGGGACTTCTGGCTGTGGGTGGCAGGTGTTTGGCACCAGATGGGCCACCATGCGGAGACTGTTGGGGACTGTGGAAGCCTCCTCCAGAGCTCACCCTGCCTGGCGACTGGCTCTGCAGGCCCCTCAGCCCTGCGTATGTATCGGCCAGGCCTTCCCCACCACGGGGCCCAGAGGCCAGAGCCTGCTCAGACCTGAGGGCAGGAGGCAGCCAGAGCTTACCAGGGTGTGGGCCACCTCGTCCGCAGACCTCCCCAGCTCTTCTGCGAGACCTGGAGACAGGATCGCCTTCTCCAGGGCTGCTCAGCTGCCAGCATCACCATGAGCCAGGTGGCCAAGGTTTCTGAGCAGGAGATGCAGAGCCCTGATCCGACTGGATGCTGCAGCCCACGATGTCCCTTCCTGGCAGATAGGTTCTTTCTTCACTTCTGTTTTGAAATTTGGTAAAAGAACATTTAAACCTTGGCCTGTCCTTCAGGGTATATAGATGGTAGTGGCTTAGCCGGGATTCAATCCAAGCCTGTGTGATTCCAGAGCTTGTGCTCTGGACTGTGGTGCCTCCTTATCGTATATGCTTCATGTGTTACTTGTTTTTCTTTTTTTCTTGTAGTCCTTATGGTACTTAGCCCTAAGTGCCATACCTGTAACGAACAGCTACACTGCCCTGTAGGAGGTCTTCTTTTGTTCAACGCATGAATTGGTCATCCACCACACTGTGTTCTAATCTCAGAAGATACAGGTCAGGGAGCACCAGTTGTCAGCATGGCACCATTCCATATTTCTAACTGAGGCTTGAAGCCCGTATTTTCCCTTTGTCTAGTTTGAAGGATCCAGATATGTAAAGATGATATTCTAGATAAATCATGGTCTATCCTGAAAGAAATTCACCAGTGAATTGTTCCATATGGATTAGAAGCCAGCTTCTCTGGCCTTCCTGGAGTATATCCAGTAAGGCGTCTCATTCATGTCTAGAAAGCAAATATATCATTTATTGCAACTTCAGCGTGGAGCGATGTATTGGTATAAAGTACGATCAACACAATTTGGTCATTGTGAGTATGACAGCTGGGTCCACTCTTTACTACCCATATGTAACTCTAGGGATTCTTATGCCCAAGAGAGGAGACGTACTCTTGGCTGTCTAGGACAAGGGAAGCATGTGTTGTTATTCAGGAGCTGGAAGCTTCAGCATGACAGGTAGGAATTGAACAATCCTGGTCTACACATCACTTGACCTTGCTTAAAACTTGTTTCTTTGGCTTGCTTCATTGGAGTGTTTTCTCCCTCCTGGGGCTGACATTGTCTGTTATGTATCACGCATGTGACATGTAGAAGTTTCAGAACCCAAAATCATATAGATCAGTAAAAATGTATATATATATATAAACCTATTGAAACTCATACTGGGCATAATTCATATATTCCAAAATCAGTTTGACCCTCTGCTCTTGAGATTCTTTTTATGGTATGTCCCAGCAAATCTGGGCTTCCATCCCCAATAAATTTTGGGGTTGGAGGACACAAAAGCTTTTGCTCAGACCTAAATTCTGTCTGAAAACAAGGGAAATATTATAAGCCCTTTGTAACCTCTCCAAGAGCAGAAATGATTTACAGCTGTGGCATTGAACCATAATTCCTCGATCTCATTTGAGAAGAGTCCAGTTAGAAACAGTGTCTTGATTTTTGTTTCTTTTGTTTCTTCCCTGTTTTCTTGTCTTGCTTACCAACAATCCATTGTAATTCATGAGTTAGTATGGCAGCAGGCTGAGTGTTCCCTGGAGCTCATTAAATGAAGTGTTTTTCCTAAAATGACGTTTGTCTCCTTGTTTTCAGCCCCTCTTCTTTCCTCTGCCCTTTACTATAACCAGAGCTCAGCAAAAGCTGAGTGACTTTGTGCAGACCTTACTTAGGTTCAGCCTTTTTTTCTTCATTATTTCATTCATGGCTCCTCCATTTCATTGCTTGCCTTCTCGACATGTGTTGAAATCTTTCTGTGGTTGACGACTTCCAGAATATCTTGGCTTTTATTGGTTGATTAATTTTGGTATTTCTACAGTTTTATTTAGACATGGTTTCAGGAGGAACAGAAAGTAAATATATTTCCTAGTCTGCCATCTTGAGCTGAAAATCCCTGTGGATTTTAGCATCCAATGTTCCCATGGGAAAACACCCAACCATGGCCTTAATAGATGTAACACTCAAGATTTCAGCTTTTGTTGAGCAATCACTAAGGATTTCATATGTGGTCATTTCTAATGGGGAAATAATAACTATCTCATGACGTTGATTTGAGGATTAAATTAGATAATGAACATGAAAATGCTTTCTAAGATTTAAAAATCAGTCAAAATGTTTTTTGTTATTATTTGATTTGTTGCTATTTCAACTTCACTTGACAGTTGTTTATGACCTTGCGTATGTGAGAAAATGTCCTCTGGGTTATTTTTCTGAAAGCCAGAATGTATTTTTCAATAGCTCAATGGAACTGGCATCATTTGTGAAGGTTAAGGGTGAAGGGGTAAATGTTTCTTGACACCTATCACTTTACAGTGTTTTCAGGAACTAACTGACTCATGTATTCCTCTTCCAAATTTGGTTGAGGACCTCCTACCAGCCACATGCTTTACGTCAGGTGTTGGAAAGCATTTTCTGGATTTGAAATATCTTAGGCTTTGTGGGCCATATACAGTTTCTGTAGCTTCTCCTCCTCTTTCCTCTTCAACAAGCTTTCTAAACGTGAGAACCATTATTAGCTCACAGTCCCACAGATCCAGGCTGAGAGCCTGATTTGATTCGTGGGCATTATTTGCCAATTGCTGCTCTGCGTGTTCACTGAGGAGGGGGACCATGTTTGAGTAATCATTTCTTTGAATCAACTGTTGGTCTTCTGGGGCTTGTCCTTGCTCTCCTACAGTCTCTAATCAGCATGGCATCCAGAGAGATCTTGTTAAAACATAAGTCAGATCATGTCACTCAAATTTCTTCAGTGGCTTCTTCACAGAAAATGCAAAGTCCTCAGAGTGCCTCCACAGACCTAGAAATCTGGGCCTCTGTTTCCTCTCTGACTGTTTCGTTCTCCTCTCCAATTTGCTCGCTCTGTTTTCCACATGCTGACATCCTTTCTGCTCCTTGGATACTCCAAACCTACTCTTGCCTCATTGACTTTCTGCCGCACGCCAGCCGCAGAAAGAGGATTTCACCGCCCAGGGTCAGAAGGGAAGGGGTGAGGACCTGAAGTAGCACTGACGAATGGGGTCAGAAGCCCATGGGGTCAGAAGGCTGCAATGAGAAGCCTACTCACCGCAACAAAGAATAGACCCCCGCTCGCCGAAACTAGAGAAAGCTCGCATGCAGCAATGAAGACCCAATACAGCCAAAAATAAATAAATAAAACATAAAGTATAGAATCTTAAAAAAGCAACAAAAAATCTATAAAGAATATTACGAGAATAGAATCACAGGCCAGTTTCTCCTTTGAATATGCATGCAAAATGTGTAAAGAGAAGCACAAACTGTATCCATGGTATGTAAAACAATCATATATCAGAATCAAAGTAGCTTTATTCTGGCAATGCAAGGTTGCTTTAATGTCCAAACATGAAACTGATCCCAGGAATGAATTAGAGTGGGGAAAGAAGTCATTTAAAACTGAAATCTTGGGACTTCCCTGGTGGTCCAGTATTTAGAACATGACGCTTTCACTGCTGGGGCCCTGGGGTCCAATCCCAGGTCAGGGAACTAAGATCCTGCAAGACATGAGGCAGGGCCCCGAAAAAAACAAAAAAAGGAAAGAAAGAAGTCTTAACCAGGAGACGCACAAGATCGAATAAACATAACAGATAACACCTTATGAAAAGTAGGTGAAGATTATGGAATATTCTAACATTTAAAACAAAAAGAAAGTTTTAAAGATTCAAAAGGATGTGACAAATATTGTACATCGGCAAAAATGAAATGAAATAAAATATAAAAATGATGGGAACCCAAAATTCCAGATGCCCAAGTCCTGTCTCTGAAGAGTCTCATTCAATGGGTTCAGGATTTCCTCTATATTTAAAAACCTGCAGGTGATTCTGGTATGATTCACAGACACAATGTAAAGCTTCTCTTTTACAGGAAAGAATGCCAGATTATTTTGTTATCTTATAGTTATACTAACAGGTTGTACTATTGACGGATAAGTCTGCTGTCAAAATGCACCCCCACTAGGGGTAAAAAAGGAACTAGTAGTCTCTACTGCTACTTGGTGGCAACATGCATGTATTGCAAGGGCAATTATTGTAACAGTCCAAATTAGTGGAACATTTTAGAATTGGAAGACTACATACAGATCATCTAGTCAAGCTTCCAACTATTAAAGTTGTGAAAACTAAGGCCCATATAAATGACATGATTTATCTCCAAAGAGCATTAGTGAAAGTATGAAATAAAAAATATCTCTGAACTTTTAATTTAGTGCCATTTTTATTAATCTCAAGTATTAGCTTAAACTTGAGTGTGACAGATTTGGGATTGAATTCTTGCTCACGTTTACTGGTTGCGTGCCTTTTAGTAAGTTACTAAAACACTTTTCTTAAAAATAGACGTATTTATTTATTTATCTTTGGCTGCCTAGGCTCTTCGTTGCTGTGCGCGGGCTTTCTCTAGTTGCGGTGAGCGGGGGCTACTCTTTGTTGCAGTACGCGGGCTTCTCATTGTGGTGGCTTCTCGTTGTTGCTGAGCACGGGGTCTAGGTGCGTGGGCTTCAGTAGCTGTGGTTCACGGGCTCTAGCACGCAGGCTCAGTAGTTGTGGCACATGGTCTTAGTTGCTCCGTGGCATGTGGGATCTTCCCGGACCAGGGCTCAAACGTGTGTCCCGTGCACTGGCAGGTGGATCCTTAACCACCGCGCCAACAGGGAAGCCCTACTAATACACTTTTAACTTTGCTTTTCACGTATGTAAAACGGTGAGCCTTGACTGATATAGAATATGAGATAACCCAGCACTGTTCTTAACACATATATGTAGTTAAAATTTTTTGGCTCTCATCCCACTTAAACAGCCTCTATCCCCTTAATAATGAATGTGTCTTTCAGCTAGCAGAGCGCCCCAGAGCTGACCACATTCTGGCAAGAGATATAGGATTCTTTTTCTTACTGGGGGTTCTTTATACCTGATATTTGAAGCGCACTTAAACTTGAACAACTCTTGTTTATACTGTATTAATGGATTTGATGGATGAATTTTAGAAAGTAATATGCAGGAATTGAGCTGCCTTACTCTCAAGAAATATAATTCGATAGTGGTGGCTAGAACGATAAACAGTGTTTGGACAGGGAGTCCATATTGGATGTGAACTTCCTGTACTCCCATTCGTCTATTAAGAATAAATGGAATCCTTTCAAAATGTGTTCTAAAGGGCAGTTATTTCTTTCTGCCTCATTTAAGTTACCTGCAAGAAAAAGACAATCTCCTGCATCCTTGTTTAATAGGCTTTTAACATAAAGCAGATAATTTTTTGCAACATTTCCCAAACTTTTCGTTATCCAATTGGCTGAGGCTTCTCAACGATTATCATTTCACAACAATATCTCCATCTTCAGCTTCTTTCAATGAATTGGCCTAATAGATGTGCCATTAAAACAGAGCTTCACTCTCAACGTAGTTTTAATTTTGTATTCAAAGGGTATGAAGGATTCAGCCATAACAGTGAGTGGATTTCTGATACATGCTACATGATGGATGCAACTAATTGAAAGGAGTCAGGCATGAAAGGCTACATATTGTATGGTTCCATTTATATGAAATGTCCAGCAGTGGCAAATCCATACACACAGAAAAGATTCTACATTAGTGGTTGCCAGGGGTTTGGAAGAGAGGGAAATAGGGAATGACTCCTTAAAATGGGTGTAGGTTTCCTCTTGGTTGATGAAAATGTTTTGCAGCTAGGCAGTGGTGATAGTTGCACAACATTGTGACAGTAGTAAATTCCACTGAATGGTACGGTGAATTGTAAAATGATCCAAATGGTGGATTTTGTGTTATGTTCCTTTTACTACAATAAAAAGGAGAAAGAATTCGGGAAAGACTTAGAGTTTGGGCAACTAAGGTGAACTGGTCAAGAAAAAGACAGCTCTATTGTTCAGTTTTCTCTCAGCTCTCCCAGTGCATTAATCCTCAGCCAAAAGTAGCCTGAACTTGTAGATGATAGTCATTCAACACAGTCCAGGGAAAAGTAAATAAAATAAAACCCAACTCTTCTTCTTTAGCACATGTAGGAAAGGTTAGCTTGCTGCTCAGCCACGTGGACATTCATGAAGACGTTTCACTTTAGGTGTCCTCTACTTCAGTACTTTACTCACTTGAGCTCATTCACACATGTAGGCAACAGCATTCCTTAATTCGATGGAATCTGCAGCACTGGTTGTGATCGGTCTCATGGAAAGAAAAGGAAAGGTGGCGCGGAAGCCAAGGGAAGAGATTTTCAAGACAGAGACGTTGTTTAAGATCTGACTCGGCTTGGCGGTCACAAAGATAAGGATTGAGAAGTAGTGCCCTGGACTTGTCAACGGAGAAATCATTGGGGGCTTCAAGGAGATCAGTTTCGCGAGAGTAGTGGGGCAGAAACCAGACCGCAGTGTGGATGGGAGGGGAGAAATGGGGGGCAAGTCAAGAAATTGATGGCAAAGGGAAAGAAGGGAGGGGTGGATAGGAGGACAGGAGAATGGAATGGAGGAGAGCATTTCCTTGTGGCTCTTTAATATGGCTGGGAGGGGCCAACAGAGAAGGAGAGCGTGAAGATGTAGGAAGAGGGGGTGGCATCCCGAGCCCAAGGAGGACTGGCCCCTGTCTTCAGCTCCCACCAGCTGGATGTTCCCTCCCTCTAGCTTTCCACGTAGGCTGTGGAAGTTGCCCCTTGCCTCCTTGGATCAGCCACCCTTGATTCGTTCGTCCTTTTCTTATTTCTCAGCACATCTGGGTCATACGTTATGTGAAGACAAACAAATCACCACGGATGCTTAATTTTCTTGAAAAATCCCCAGGCAGGTACCATTTTGGAGACCTACATATTGTGCCCCAGCAAGCCAAAGTAGCCCATATTTCCTCTCTCATTGGGAGAGATTGCTGTTTCTTGGAGAACCTGATGAAGAGGGTGACTCGCACTTAGGAATAACGTTGCTTGAAAAGTGCAAAAGGTGAGGTAGTTTGGCTCTGAGGGGCCTCTGAGGCCTGAGACTTCCTGAGAGATGGCAGACTCACAGCTCCCATTTCCCTCTGCCCCTGGGCTATGAGCTCATCAAATGAGATGGTAAATAAAGTCACTGACATGGTTTAAAGGATAATTTAGTTCTCTCTTGTTCACTCAGAGCAAATTGAATGGGATTTGCATACAACATATGGATGAAATATCCATACGATGGGGCTTGACCATATCCTCATGGTTCCCCTTCCCTTTTCTACATCTGGCCCCTTTAGCTCTGCAGACTTAACCCCACACCATCAGTCCACCCAGTCGGTCCGCTGAACGTCTCTTGCTCCTTCGCATCTGGTCGTTGTCGTCACCTTGTTCTCCACTACCGCCTCCTGCGGTAGCTGTTAGGTCCAGGGAGGTTGGTTCACTGTGAGCAAGTAACTGTCAACTCCATGGACAGGTGGAAGTGACTTGGCAGCCGGGATTTGCCCATCCTGAGTTCATTATACCCATGAGGGTCAAGGAGAATGGGGATGCAGCTGGTCTGCAGAGCCCCGGCAGTTCTGAGACACATGCTCCTGGATCCACACGTTGCTCCATACCCAGCCTTGCCTTGCTTTGTTCTCTGTCTTGACTCCATCCAGGTTTCTGCTCTCCTTGTCCCTTTGGGGAGGGAGGCCAGTACCAGCCCAGTTGTAGTCCCCCAAAGCTTCCTACTTCCAAGCGTCACGTAGGCTTGTACATCCCCTTGCTTGGGTTGCCCTGGCATTCGTGCCAACAAGTTGAGTGGTTTATGCCCTAGGCTCTCTCTTCTGGCAAGAATGTGCCTGAAAATCTCCATCTCTGGTTTGGTGGCCCCCAAAAATTCCCAGTCAGTTTTGGTGAGGGGACACTTGGTGACAGTGTTGTCTTTCGAAATGAGTAGTTCCGTTACCGACAATACTTTGCTCCCCATACATTATTTATAAGGTTTCCCTGTTTGTATGTGCAAACTATTTGTGTGTATATTTGGAGAAATACATTGTACAGCCCTCTTTTTTATTTCTTCCACACACCCTAGAGATGTCATAGAGGCAGTAAATATGTCCAACTTTTTGAGAAATTGGAACAATCAAGACTTACCTGTATGGAATGCTGTTAATGATGTCAATTCCCGCAACAGTACCTTTCATCTGACACACTTAGGGACTGTTAACAGATTAAAAGCAGTAAGAGACACGGATAGAGAGAATTTTCATTATCTTGTGCTCTGAAATCTTGGATTTTCATTGGTTTCAATGGGCCTGAAATTGTATTTTCTTTAGTAGGGACATAGAAGCCTCTAGCGGTATTCTTAATAAAGCAAGGTGAGTTATAAGCAATCATCTGATGGAGGGTAAATGTACCACAGTCCAGTTTAAGAAAAATACAATATAAAAGTCTTACCATGGAAGAAAATCTTTATATGATCTTTTGAAAAAACAAAGCTTCAAGAAACATAAAGACATGACACCATATTCAGTTTAAAGTCAGTGACTTGTAAGCAAGGCAAAGCAAAGACAGTCTGATTAAGACCGTTGCATTGTTCTGGCATTTTTTAGGTCTCACCCATTTCTGTGGCCTTTTTAGAACCTAAGCTTCTAGGGCACAGAGAACTTCATCTTGACGTAGGGCTGAGCAAATGCACGGAGCATTTCTCAATAAGTAGGCATTAAATTCTTAGTCCAGAAGGAGCCTTGAGATGCCCTCTCTTTACTCCTTGGTAGAACTGTTTTAACCATCCCCTGAAAACAGATTTTTTTCTTTAAATCTCAAAATTCAGAGATTCCACAATCAGAAGTTACTTCTCATTATTGCCTTGTGGTCTGCTGTGGGCATCTGTCGAATGGTGTGAACTCTGCGTGGGGAGCCTGGCCTACCCTCCAGGCCCACGGTTTGGGCTGCGGTGGTGCCATGCTGTGCTCAGGGGCCTTCTTTTTTGGAAGTCTGGGCTCCAGTGAGCCTTGGTCGTGTTCTTTTATGGAACCTTGGGTGCTAGACCACTCTGACCCTCAGTCTCATTTGCAGGTTCTGGGGAGGATTAAATGAGCTCATGGGATATCCAGGTGACTGAGGCAGAGTCGGCTCGGGATGAATCTTTGCTTCGTTTTCATTAGCTGCGGAGAAGACGATGACAGCTTGGTGCCTCTCCAACTTTAATATGGGTATGCCTCTCTTGGGGATCTTGTTAAATGCAGGCTGGTATGCAGTAGTTCTGGGTGGGGCCTGGATTCTGTGCTTCTAACAAGCTCCTAGGTGAGGGTGACGCTGAGGGCAAGGGTTTGGCACCTGTGTTTCTCCCTTTCTGGAAGAGCAGGATGTCTGCCCCACCCCCACCCCGAGAGGAGAAAACATCCGCAATGTGACTACTAGGAACCAGCTTCCCTCACATGCAAGGGTCCTGTACCACTGCTCCCAACCATTCCGTCTGAGGCGCAGCAAGCCAAAACACTGAAATGCTGAGGTTTGCAGCAAAGAGGAGGTTTATTCACAGGGCAGCCAAGCGAGGACGTGGCGTGACAATAGGTCTCAAATCCGCCTCCCCAAAGGCAAGGGGCTTTGGGTATCTGTGGGATAAAGAATAAAGAAGCAGGGCAGTATGAGGCATGGGGAGCATGAGGAAAGGTGATTGGAAAAACGTGTGCTCATCATTGTTCTGAGCTGGCCTAACTAGGCTACAGGCCTCAGCACATTCTCAGGCTGGAGTTTTCGGCCCTCTGATGGCAGGAGGTCAAAAGGCACTTGCCCGGGTGGAAGATCGGTGGTCCTCTCCACTCTAAACCAGCTCAGCCTAACCAGGCACAGCTGATTCCAAGTTCCTGGAGGATCACGGGGCAAACATCTTATTGCTTATGCTACATGCTACTTGGAGGACGTGCAGGTGTTCAAGCTACCTTGATGAGTGAAGACCGGGATTTGACTAATCATGACACCTTGTTTCACCTCCAGGCGAGCAGAAGAGAGCTGTAGGCTGAGTCTGGCTCCTAGCACCTGGAATTGGAGGCAGGTGGTTTAAAAACGGGCTTTCCCACCCTCTGTGTGATATAAGGTAGATAGACTATTGAACCTTCCTGTGCCTGTTTCTCCACAAGCAGCATGGGGACACTCAGAGTCCCTCTCTTGGGGGCTGTTATGGGGGTTCAGTGAGATATAGATGCATGCACGGGCACACGGGAGACACCCAGTGTGTGTTCCCTTCGTGCTTATTTTTATTAGGACACCAGTATTGTTAGAAGATTTCTGGTTTGGACAACAAATTAGATAGGTGGTCATTGCTATAGTTTATGCGAGAGCAATTCACATTGCCATTTGCAAAAAACTAGTTGGTTGTCCAGTGGGGATTATAAACATCCGTTTAACATGAGCTACTGAACAGATAGTTCACACAGTAAGTACTTTATTTAAAATCAATTCTCTTTGTTTTCTTAAGCAATTGTTAACCCCCAATTTCGTGAGTACTACCAAGTAAGTCACTTGAAAATCATCTAGAGCAATCTATTTCACTTAGCAAGCCTAAAGCTATAGTTCAACCATTTTATTGACTGTTCTATGACAAAAATTACTCTAAACAGCTATTCCCTGGATAAGTAATCAGCTAAAGCTAGTTTGACTGACTAAATCGATTTACTGAGTTAATAAGCCAGTTGTTTTAGAATAGGTCGAATTCATATTTCTCATCCATTCTGCATTAAACTGTTTCCCATTCGTACATACCCACATTCCTACTTCTGTGCTGTAGGGCTTGGCTGAACTACACCTGCCTTCAGTGAAACTTTTCTCTCCTGCACAATTGGAGATAATTTTAGTCTCGTGACTCCCACGGGGTTACCTCTGTTGTGACACTTGACTCTTTGGTGGCATATTTTATTTGAAAAAGCCTTCCGTTACTCCGGGCACGTCAAACAGTAAATGCTTTCTCTTCGTAAACCTGCATAACAATTTTCTGAACTCTTCTGCTCTGGGCAAGATTCATCAGTACACCAGGCAAACATAGTGAAAGAGGAGACAGTACTTGTGTTGCATTCAATTGGGTCTTGATACCTAAGTGTGACTCTTAACCAAGGATTATGCAGTAGTTAAGGACACAGATTCAAGTTGTTTAGGGTGTGTCCTAAAGTGTCAGTGGCAGAATTTAAGTCTCTACTCTGGAAATTGTAGACCTGAGACAAACTACTTCCCTAAACGTCATTTCCTACGTCTGAGAAAGATAATAGTATCTACCTTGTCGTAGACTGAATAATACCATTGCCCCCAAATGTCCACATTCTACTCTCCAGAACCTGTGAATGTGACCTTAAATGGCAGAAGGCACTTTGCCAGTGGGATGAAAGTAATGGTTCTCAGATGGGAAGATTCTCCTGGACTACCTGGATGGGCCCAAATATAACCACTGGTGTTCTCGTAAGAGAGAGGCAGAGGGAATTTGTACTCCAAAGAGAATGTGATGACGAAGTTGGGGTTGCATTGATGTGGCCAGAAGTGAAGGAATGCTGGCGAGGAAACAAACAGATTCTCGCTTAGAGCCTCTAGAAGGAGGATGGATGGCCCTGTCGACTTCTGGTTTCAGCCCAGGGAAACTGGTTTTGGACCTCTGTCTTGCAGAACCATAAGAAAATAAGTGTGTTGTGTTAGAAGCAAGCACATTTGTAGTCATTTGTTACAGCAGCCATAGGGAACTAATGCCTACCTCATAGGAAGTAGTTCTCCAATTAAAATGTGTGACTGGAAACACACTTAGTGGCATGTGTGACACACACTAGTTATGCTACCGTAGGTCGTTCTTGGAAACTGAAGCCTTGGTTTTGAGAGATCATCAAAACCAGTACAATGGTTGCCATGTTTCTCCTTGTTCAGCCTGGTGACCAACCCGGTAGAGAGAGCTCCATCCTTTCCCACAGGACCCCAACTGTGGGTACGTAGAGGGAAGCGGTTATGTCTCCCTTAAGGCACCTTTTTCTTTTCCTTTCTACTTTTGTCTTCATTAATCTTCATCCAACTGACCTTTCTAAATTTTACAGAAAACAAAACCATTTCTCCATGGATTCAGATACTACCCCAAGTTAATATTCCAACCAAGTTCTTGTTCTTCCGGGTCTCATCACCAGAAATTGCTGAGCCTAACTCTACTCTAGTTTCTAGGATCACTCATTTTCTCATTTCTCCCTTCTCCTTTTAGTTCAGAGTCTTGTCAATTTAGTTCCTTCCCTAACCACAACTTATAGTACGGTGGCACAGCAAAGTGATGAAAGTCTAGACGGTCTGGTTTTAATCCCGGGTTTTGCCACCTACTTACTGTGTGGCATTAGGCAAGCTCTTCAACGTCTCTGGGCCTCAGTTGCCCCCAGAAGAGTGAACATTATGAATATTCCCTACCTCTAGGGTTGCCATTATGAGGAATAAGTGAGTTAATATTTGGTAAGCCCTTAGAATAGTACTTGTTATAGTCTAAGCACTACAGTTGTGCTTGTTAATAATAATAAATGAAATTCCAAGCGTATAACTTACTCAACATTCTGTCATAACTTTGAAGTGTTGGTCTATCTGTTGGCTCACGTTGCAGGTAAATGAGTCGAGGCATGGGCTGAGGCATTGCTATCACTGGGTGGTGTGTTCCCAGAACTTGGAACAGCGGTGTGAAATGGGTAGTGGTTCTATTGGAGACAGGGCAGACTGGAAAATGACAGCCTGGGAAGGAGGTGTGGTGTCCATAGCTTTGGTGTTAGAGGTGCTGCCTGCTGAAGCACCAGTGCCGGCCTAAGCCGTAAATGGGGTGCTGGGGTAAAGAGGAGCAGGATGGAAGATGACAGCGTGGGAAGGAGGTGTGGTGTCCATAGGTTCGGGGTCTGACGGGCTTCCTGCTGAAGCACCGATGCCCGGCAGGGCCGTAAATGGGGTGCTGGGAAAAACAGAAGCAGAATGGAAGATGACAGCGTGTGAAGGTGGTGTGGTGTCCATAGGTTCGGGGTCTGACGTGCTTCCTGCTGAAGCACCGATGCCCGCCAGGGCCGTAAATGGGGTGGTCGGGAAAACAGGAGCAGAACGGAAGATGACAGCGTGTGAAGGTGGTGTGGTGTCCATAGGTTCGGGGTCTGACGGGCTTCCTGCTGAAGCACCGATGCCCGCCAGGGCCGTAAATGGGGTGGTCGGGAAAACAGGAGCAGAATGGAAGATGACAGCGTGTGAAGGTGGTGTGGTGTCCATAGGTTCGGGGTCTGACGTGCTTCCTGCTGAAGCACCGATGCCCGCCAGGGCCGTAAATGGGGTGGTCGGGAAAACAGGAGCAGAATGGAAGATGACAGCGTGTGAAGGTGGTGTGGTGTCCATAGCTTCCATATTAGAGGTACTGCCTGCCTTATCTGAGAGCAGAGAATGAAAGTGGGAGAGCCTCTTCCTAGATTCTAACTCCTCTGAATTTATAGCACTGGCTCTGCCTGGCTTTATGACATATCCATTGTACGTGTCACAGAGAAAGTGCAGGCGGGGCAGGGGGTGATGCAGGGGTCACATGCAAGCCCAGCTGCTGGCTTAACCCCGGCCCAAAGGCAAAGGGCAGGGCCCCTTCTGGACTTTCTAGTGGCTGGGACTTCTGGCTGTGGGTGGCAGGTGTTTGGCACCAGATGGGCCACCATGCGGAGACTGTTGGGGACTGTGGAAGCCTCCTCCAGAGCTCACCCTGCCTGGCGACTGGCTCTGCAGGCCCCTCAGCCCTGCGTATGTATCGGCCAGGCCTTCCCCACCACGGGGCCCAGAGGCCAGAGCCTGCTCAGACCTGAGGGCAGGAGGCAGCCAGAGCTTACCAGGGTGTGGGCCACCTCGTCCGCAGACCTCCCCAGCTCTTCTGCGAGACCTGGAGACAGGATCGCCTTCTCCAGGGCTGCTCAGCTGCCAGCATCACCATGAGCCAGGTGGCCAAGGTTTCTGAGCAGGAGATGCAGAGCCCTGATCCGACTGGATGCTGCAGCCCACGATGTCCCTTCCTGGCAGATAGGTTCTTTCTTCACTTCTGTTTTGAAATTTGGTAAAAGAACATTTAAACCTTGGCCTGTCCTTCAGGGTATATAGATGGTAGTGGCTTAGCCGGGATTCAATCCAAGCCTGTGTGATTCCAGAGCTTGTGCTCTGGACTGTGGTGCCTCCTTATCGTATATGCTTCATGTGTTACTTGTTTTTCTTTTTTTCTTGTAGTCCTTATGGTACTTAGCCCTAAGTGCCATACCTGTAACGAACAGCTACACTGCCCTGTAGGAGGTCTTCTTTTGTTCAACGCATGAATTGGTCATCCACCACACTGTGTTCTAATCTCAGAAGATACAGGTCAGGGAGCACCAGTTGTCAGCATGGCACCATTCCATATTTCTAACTGAGGCTTGAAGCCCGTATTTTCCCTTTGTCTAGTTTGAAGGATCCAGATATGTAAAGATGATATTCTAGATAAATCATGGTCTATCCTGAAAGAAATTCACCAGTGAATTGTTCCATATGGATTAGAAGCCAGCTTCTCTGGCCTTCCTGGAGTATATCCAGTAAGGCGTCTCATTCATGTCTAGAAAGCAAATATATCATTTATTGCAACTTCAGCGTGGAGCGATGTATTGGTATAAAGTACGATCAACACAATTTGGTCATTGTGAGTATGACAGCTGGGTCCACTCTTTACTACCCATATGTAACTCTAGGGATTCTTATGCCCAAGAGAGGAGACGTACTCTTGGCTGTCTAGGACAAGGGAAGCATGTGTTGTTATTCAGGAGCTGGAAGCTTCAGCATGACAGGTAGGAATTGAACAATCCTGGTCTACACATCACTTGACCTTGCTTAAAACTTGTTTCTTTGGCTTGCTTCATTGGAGTGTTTTCTCCCTCCTGGGGCTGACATTGTCTGTTATGTATCACGCATGTGACATGTAGAAGTTTCAGAACCCAAAATCATATAGATCAGTAAAAATGTATATATATATATAAACCTATTGAAACTCATACTGGGCATAATTCATATATTCCAAAATCAGTTTGACCCTCTGCTCTTGAGATTCTTTTTATGGTATGTCCCAGCAAATCTGGGCTTCCATCCCCAATAAATTTTGGGGTTGGAGGACACAAAAGCTTTTGCTCAGACCTAAATTCTGTCTGAAAACAAGGGAAATATTATAAGCCCTTTGTAACCTCTCCAAGAGCAGAAATGATTTACAGCTGTGGCATTGAACCATAATTCCTCGATCTCATTTGAGAAGAGTCCAGTTAGAAACAGTGTCTTGATTTTTGTTTCTTTTGTTTCTTCCCTGTTTTCTTGTCTTGCTTACCAACAATCCATTGTAATTCATGAGTTAGTATGGCAGCAGGCTGAGTGTTCCCTGGAGCTCATTAAATGAAGTGTTTTTCCTAAAATGACGTTTGTCTCCTTGTTTTCAGCCCCTCTTCTTTCCTCTGCCCTTTACTATAACCAGAGCTCAGCAAAAGCTGAGTGACTTTGTGCAGACCTTACTTAGGTTCAGCCTTTTTTTCTTCATTATTTTATTCATGGCTCCTCCATTTCATTGCTTGCCTTCTCGACATGTGTTGAAATCTTTCTGTGGTTGACGACTTCCAGAATATCTTGGCTTTTATTGGTTGATTAATTTTGGTATTTCTACAGTTTTATTTAGATATGGTTTCAGGAGGAACAGAAAGTAAATATATTTCCTAGTCTGCCATCTTGAGCTGAAAATCCCTGTGGATTTTAGCATCCAATGTTCCCATGGGAAAACACCCAACCATGGCCTTAATAGATGTAACACTCAAGATTTCAGCTTTTGTTGAGCAATCACTAAGGATTTCATATGTGGTCATTTCTAATGGGGAAATAATAACTATCTCATGACGTTGATTTGAGGATTAAATTAGATAATGAACATGAAAATGCTTTCTAAGATTTAAAAATCAGTCAAAATGTTTTTTGTTATTATTTGATTTGTTGCTATTTCAACTTCACTTGACAGTTGTTTATGACCTTGCGTATGTGAGAAAATGTCCTCTGGGTTATTTTTCTGAAAGCCAGAATGTATTTTTCAATAGCTCAATGGAACTGGCATCATTTGTGAAGGTTAAGGGTGAAGGGGTAAATGTTTCTTGACACCTATCACTTTACAGTGTTTTCAGGAACTAACTGACTCATGTATTCCTCTTCCAAATTTGGTTGAGGACCTCCTACCAGCCACATGCTCTACGTCAGGTGTTGGAAAGCATTTTCTGGATTTGAAATATCTTAGGCTTTGTGGGCCATATACAGTTTCTGTAGCTTCTCCTCCTCTTTCCTCTTCAACAAGCTTTCTAAACGTGAGAACCATTATTAGCTCACAGTCCCACAGATCCAGGCTGAGAGCCTGATTTGATTCGTGGGCATTATTTGCCAATTGCTGCTCTGCGTGTTCACTGAGGAGGGGGACCATGTTTGAGTAATCATTTCTTTGAATCAACTGTTGGTCTTCTGGGGCTTGTCCTTGCTCTCCTACAGTCTCTAATCAGCATGGCATCCAGAGAGATCTTGTTAAAACATAAGTCAGATCATGTCACTCAAATTTCTTCAGTGGCTTCTTCACAGAAAATGCAAAGTCCTCAGAGTGCCTCCACAGACCTAGAAATCTGGGCCTCTGTTTCCTCTCTGACTGTTTCGTTCTCCTCTCCAATTTGCTCGCTCTGTTTTCCACATGCTGACATCCTTTCTGCTCCTTGGATACTCCAAACCTACTCTTGCCTCATTGACTTTCTGCCGCACGCCAGCCGCAGAAAGAGGATTTCACCGCCCAGGGTCAGAAGGGAAGGGGTGAGGACCTGAAGTAGCACTGACGAATGGGGTCAGAAGCCCATGGGGTCAGAAGGCTGCAATGAGAAGCCTACTCACCGCAACAAAGAATAGACCCCCGCTCGCCGAAACTAGAGAAAGCTCGCATGCAGCAATGAAGACCCAATACAGCCAAAAATAAATAAATAAAACATAAAGTATAGAATCTTAAAAAAGCAACAAAAAATCTATAAAGAATATTACGAGAATAGAATCACAGGCCAGTTTCTCCTTTGAATATGCATGCAAAATGTGTAAAGAGAAGCACAAACTGTATCCATGGTATGTAAAACAATCATATATCAGAATCAAAGTAGCTTTATTCTGGCAATGCAAGGTTGCTTTAATGTCCAAACATGAAACTGATCCCAGGAATGAATTAGAGTGGGGAAAGAAGTCATTTAAAACTGAAATCTTGGGACTTCCCTGGTGGTCCAGTATTTAGAACATGACGCTTTCACTGCTGGGGCCCTGGGGTCCAATCCCAGGTCAGGGAACTAAGATCCTGCAAGACATGAGGCAGGGCCCCGAAAAAAACAAAAAAAGGAAAGAAAGAAGTCTTAACCAGGAGACGCACAAGATCGAATAAACATAACAGATAACACCTTATGAAAGGTAGGTGAAGATTATGGAATATTCTAACATTTAAAACAAAAAGAAAGTTTTAAAGATTCAAAAGGATGTGACAAATATTGTACATCGGCAAAAATGAAATGAAATAAAATATAAAAATGATGGGAACCCAAAATTCCAGATGCCCAAGTCCTGTCTCTGAAGAGTCTCATTCAATGGGTTCAGGATTTCCTCTATATTTAAAAACCTGCAGGTGATTCTGGTATGATTCACAGACACAATGTAAAGCTTCTCTTTTACAGGAAAGAATGCCAGATTATTTTGTTATCTTATAGTTATACTAACAGGTTGTACTATTGACGGATAAGTCTGCTGTCAAAATGCACCCCCACTAGGGGTAAAAAAGGAACTAGTAGTCTCTACTGCTACTTGGTGGCAGCATGCATGTATTGCAAGGGCAATTATTGTAACAGTCCAAATTAGTGGAACATTTTAGAATTGGAAGACTACATACAGATCATCTAGTCAAGCTTCCAACTATTAAAGTTGTGAAAACTAAGGCCCATATAAATGACATGATTTATCTCCAAAGAGCATTAGTGAAAGTATGAAATAAAAAATATCTCTGAACTTTTAATTTAGTGCCGTTTTTATTAATCTCAAGTATTAGCTTAAACTTGAGTGTGACAGATTTGGGATTGAATTCTTGCTCACGTTTACTGGTTGCGTGCCTTTTAGTAAGTTACTAAAACACTTTTCTTAAAAATAGACGTATTTATTTATTTATCTTTGGCTGCCTAGGCTCTTCGTTGCTGTGCGCGGGCTTTCTCTAGTTGCGGTGAGCGGGGGCTACTCTTTGTTGCAGTACGCGGGCTTCTCATTGTGGTGGCTTCTCGTTGTTGCTGAGCACGGGGTCTAGGTGCGTGGGCTTCAGTAGCTGTGGTTCACGGGCTCTAGCACGCAGGCTCAGTAGTTGTGGCACATGGTCTTAGTTGCTCCGTGGCATGTGGGATCTTCCCGGACCAGGGCTCAAACGTGTGTCCCGTGCACTGGCAGGTGGATCCTTAACCACCGCGCCAACAGGGAAGCCCTACTAATACACTTTTAACTTTGCTTTTCACGTATGTAAAACGGTGAGCCTTGACTGATATAGAATATGAGATAACCCAGCACTGTTCTTAACACATATATGTAGTTAAAATTTTTTGGCTCTCATCCCACTTAAACAGCCTCTATCCCCTTAATAATGAATGTGTCTTTCAGCTAGCAGAGCGCCCCAGAGCTGACCACATTCTGGCAAGAGATATAGGATTCTTTTTCTTACTGGGGGTTCTTTATACCTGATATTTGAAGCGCACTTAAACTTGAACAACTCTTGTTTATACTGTATTAATGGATTTGATGGATGAATTTTAGAAAGTAATATGCAGGAATTGAGCTGCCTTACTCTCAAGAAATATAATTCGATAGTGGTGGCTAGAACGATAAACAGTGTTTGGACAGGGAGTCCATATTGGATGTGAACTTCCTGTACTCCCATTCGTCTATTAAGAATAAATGGAATCCTTTCAAAATGTGTTCTAAAGGGCAGTTATTTCTTTCTGCCTCATTTAAGTTACCTGCAAGAAAAAGACAATCTCCTGCATCCTTGTTTAATAGGCTTTTAACATAAAGCAGATAATTTTTTGCAACATTTCCCAAACTTTTCGTTATCCAATTGGCTGAGGCTTCTCAACGATTATCATTTCACAACAATATCTCCATCTTCAGCTTCTTTCAATGAATTGGCCTAATAGATGTGCCATTAAAACAGAGCTTCACTCTCAACGTAGTTTTAATTTTGTATTCAAAGGGTATGAAGGATTCAGCCATAACAGAGGGTGGATTTCTGATACATGCTACATGATGGATGCAACTAATTGAAAGGAGTCAGGCATGAAAGGCTACATATTGTATGGTTCCATTTATATGAAATGTCCAGCAGTGGCAAATCCATACACACAGAAAAGATTCTACATTAGTGGTTGCCAGGGGTTTGGAAGAGAGGGAAATAGGGAATGACTCCTTAAAATGGGTGTAGGTTTCCTCTTGGTTGATGAAAATGTTTTGCAGCTAGGCAGTGGTGATAGTTGCACAACATTGTGACAGTAGTAAATTCCACTGAATGGTACGGTGAATTGTAAAATGATCCAAATGGTGGATTTTGTGTTATGTTCCTTTTACTACAATAAAAAGGAGAAAGAATTCGGGAAAGACTTAGAGTTTGGGCAACTAAGGTGAACTGGTCAAGAAAAAGACAGCTCTATTGTTCAGTTTTCTCTCAGCTCTCCCAGTGCATTAATCCTCAGCCAAAAGTAGCCTGAACTTGTAGATGATAGTCATTCAACACAGTCCAGGGAAAAGTAAATAAAATAAAACCCAACTCTTCTTCTTTAGCACATGTAGGAAAGGTTAGCTTGCTGCTCAGCCACGTGGACATTCATGAAGACGTTTCACTTTAGGTGTCCTCTACTTCAGTACTTTACTCACTTGAGCTCATTCACACATGTAGGCAACAGCATTCCTTAATTCGATGGAATCTGCAGCACTGGTTGTGATCGGTCTCATGGAAAGAAAAGGAAAGGTGGCGCGGAAGCCAAGGGAAGAGATTTTCAAGACAGAGACGTTGTTTAAGATCTGACTCGGCTTGGCGGTCACAAAGATAAGGATTGAGAAGTAGTGCCCTGGACTTGTCAACGGAGAAATCATTGGGGGCTTCAAGGAGATCAGTTTCGCGAGAGTAGTGGGGCAGAAACCAGACCGCAGTGTGGATGGGAGGGGAGAAATGGGGGGCAAGTCAAGAAATTGATGGCAAAGGGAAAGAAGGGAGGGGTGGATAGGAGGACAGGAGAATGGAATGGAGGAGAGCATTTCCTTGTGGCTCTTTAATATGGCTGGGAGGGGCCAACAGAGAAGGAGAGCGTGAAGATGTAGGAAGAGGGGGTGGCATCCCGAGCCCAAGGAGGACTGGCCCCTGTCTTCAGCTCCCACCAGCTGGATGTTCCCTCCCTCTAGCTTTCCACGTAGGCTGTGGAAGTTGCCCCTTGCCTCCTTGGATCAGCCACCCTTGATTCGTTCGTCCTTTTCTTATTTCTCAGCACATCTGGGTCATACGTTATGTGAAGACAAACAAATCACCACGGATGCTTAATTTTCTTGAAAAATCCCCAGGCAGGTACCATTTTGGAGACCTACATATTGTGCCTCAGCAAGCCAAAGTAGCCCATATTTCCTCTCTCATTGGGAGAGATTGCTGTTTCTTGGAGAACCTGATGAAGAGGGTGACTCGCACTTAGGAATAACGTTGCTTGAAAAGTGCAAAAGGTGAGGTAGTTTGGCTCTGAGGGGCCTCTGAGGCCTGAGACTTCCTGAGAGATGGCAGACTCACAGCTCCCATTTCCCTCTGCCCCTGGGCTATGAGCTCATCAAATGAGATGGTAAATAAAGTCACTGACATGGTTTAAAGGATAATTTAGTTCTCTCTTGTTCACTCAGAGCAAATTGAATGGAATTTGCATACAACATATGGATGAAATATCCATACGATGGGGCTTGACCATATCCTCATGGTTCCCCTTCCCTTTTCTACATCTGGCCCCTTTAGCTCTGCAGACTTAACCCCACACCATCAGTCCACCCAGTCGGTCCGCTGAACGTCTCTTGCTCCTTCGCATCTGGTCGTTGTCGTCACCTTGTTCTCCACTACCGCCTCCTGCAGTAGCTGTTAGGTCCAGGGAGGTTGGTTCACTGTGAGCAAGTAACTGTCAACTCCATGGACAGGTGGAAGTGACTTGGCAGCCGGGATTTGCCCATCCTGAGTTCATTATACCCATGAGGGTCAAGGAGAATGGGGATGCAGCTGGTCTGCAGAGCCCCGGCAGTTCTGAGACACATGCTCCTGGATCCACACGTTGCTCCATACCCAGCCTTGCCTTGCTTTGTTCTCTGTCTTGACTCCATCCAGGTTTCTGCTCTCCTTGTCCCTTTGGGGAGGGAGGCCAGTACCAGCCCAGGTGTAGTCCCCCAAAGCTTCCTACTTCCAAGCGTCACGTAGGCTTGTACATCCCCTTGCTTGGGTTGCCCTGGCATTCGTGCCAACAAGTTGAGTGGTTTATGCCCTAGGCTCTCTCTTCTGGCAAGAATGTGCCTGAAAATCTCCATCTCTGGTTTGGTGGCCCCCAAAAATTCCCAGTCAGTTTTGGTGAGGGGACACTTGGTGACAGTGTTGTCTTTCGAAATGAGTAGTTCCGTTACCGACAATACTTTGCTCCCCATACATTATTTATAAGGTTTCCCTGTTTGTATGTGCAAACTATTTGTGTGTATATTTGGAGAAATACATTGTACAGCCCTCTTTTTTATTTCTTCCACACACCCTAGAGATGTCATAGAGGCAGTAAATATGTCCAACTTTTTGAGAAATTGGAACAATCAAGACTTACCTGTATGGAATGCTGTTAATGATGTCAATTCCCGCGACAGTACCTTTCATCTGACACACTTAGGGACTGTTAACAGATTAAAAGCAGTAAGAGACACGGATAGAGAGAATTTTCATTATCTTGTGCTCTGAAATCTTGGATTTTCATTGGTTTCAATGGGCCTGAAATTGTATTTTCTTTAGTAGGCACATAGAAGCCTCTAGCGGTATTCTTAATAAAGCAAGGTGAGTTATAAGCAATCATCTGATGGAGGGTAAATGTACCACAGTCCAGTTTAAGAAAAATACAATATAAAAGTCTTACCATGGAAGAAAATCTTTATATGATCTTTTGAAAAAACAAAGCTTCAAGAAACATAAAGACATGACACCATATTCAGTTTAAAGTCAGTGACTTGTAAGCAAGGCAAAGCAAAGACAGTCTGATTAAGACCGTTGCATTGTTCTGGCATTTTTTAGGTCTCACCCATTTCTGTGGCCTTTTTAGAACCTAAGCTTCTAGGGCACAGAGAACTTCATCTTGACGTAGGGCTGAGCAAATGCACGGAGCATTTCTCAATAAGTAGGCATTAAATTCTTAGTCCAGAAGGAGCCTTGAGATGCCCTCTCTTTACTCCTTGGTAGAACTGTTTTAACCATCCCCTGAAAACAGATTTTTTTCTTTAAATCTCAAAATTCAGAGATTCCACAATCAGAAGTTACTTCTCATTATTGCCTTGTGGTCTGCTGTGGGCATCTGTCGAATGGTGTGAACTCTGCGTGGGGAGCCTGGCCTACCCTCCAGGCCCACGGTTTGGGCTGTGGTGGTGCCATGCTGTGCTCAGGGGCCTTCTTTTTTGGAAGTCTGGGCTCCAGTGAGCCTTGGTCGTGTTCTTTTATGGAACCTTGGGTGCTAGACCACTCTGACCCTCAGTCTCATTTGCAGGTTCTGGGGAGGATTAAATGAGCTCATGGGATATCCAGGTGACTGAGGCAGAGTCGGCTCGGGATGAATCTTTGCTTCGTTTTCATTAGCTGCGGAGAAGACGATGACAGCTTGGTGCCTCTCCAACTTTAATATGGGTATGCCTCTCTTGGGGATCTTGTTAAATGCAGGCTGGTATTCAGTAGTTCTGGGTGGGGCCTGGATTCTGTGCTTCTAACAAGCTCCTAGGTGAGGGTGACGCTGAGGGCAAGGGTTTGGCACCTGTGTTTCTCCCTTTCTGGAAGAGCAGGATGTCTGCCCCACCCCCACCCCGAGAGGAGAAAACATCCGCAATGTGACTACTAGGAACCAGCTTCCCTCACATGCAAGGGTCCTGTACCACTGCTCCCAACCATTCCGTCTGAGGCGCAGCAAGCCAAAACACTGAAATGCTGAGGTTTGCAGCAAAGAGGAGGTTTATTCACAGGGCAGCCAAGCGAGGACGTGACGTGACAATAGGTCTCAAATCCGCCTCCCCAAAGGCAAGGGGCTTTGGGTATCTGTGGGATAAAGAATAAAGAAGCAGGGCAGTATGAGGCATGGGGAGCATGAGGAAAGGTGATTGGAAAAACGTGTGCTCATCATTGTTCTGAGCTGGCCTAACTAGGCTACAGGCCTCAGCACATTCTCAGGCTGGAGTTTTCGGCCCTCTGATGGCAGGAGGTCAAAAGGCACTTGCCCGGGTGGAAGATCGGTGGTCCTCTCCACTCTAAACCAGCTCAGCCTAACCAGGCACAGCTGATTCCAAGTTCCTGGAGGATCACGGGGCAAACATCTTATTGCTTATGCTACATGCTACTTGGAGGACGTGCAGGTGTTCAAGCTACCTTGATGAGTGAAGACCGGGATTTGACTAATCATGACACCTTGTTTCACCTCCAGGCGAGCAGAAGAGAGCTGTAGGCTGAGTCTGGCTCCTAGCACCTGGAATTGGAGGCAGGTGGTTTAAAAACGGGCTTTCCCACCCTCTGTGTGATATAAGGTAGATAGACTATTGAACCTTCCTGTGCCTGTTTCTCCACAAGCAGCATGGGGACACTCAGAGTCCCTCTCTTGGGGGCTGTTATGGGGGTTCAGTGAGATATAGATGCATGCACGGGCACACGGGAGACACCCAGTGTGTGTTCCCTTCGTGCTTATTTTTATTAGGACACCAGTATTGTTAGAACATTTCTGGTTTGGACAACAAATTAGATAGGTGGTCATTGCTATAGTTTATGCGAGAGCAATTCACATTGCCATTTGCAAAAAAGTAGTTGGTTGTCCAGTGGGGATTATAAACATCCGTTTAACATGAGCTACTGAACAGATAGTTCACACAGTAAGTACTTTATTTAAAATCAATTCTCTTTGTTTTCTTAAGCAATTGTTAACCCCCAATTTCGTGAGTACTACCAAGTAAGTCACTTGAAAATCATCTAGAGCAATCTATTTCACTTAGCAAGCCTAAAGCTATAGTTCAACCATTTTATTGACTGTTCTATGACAAAAATTACTCTAAACAGCTATTCCCTGGATAAGTAATCAGCTAAAGCTAGTTTGACTGACTAAATCAATTTACTGAGTTAATAAGCCAGTTGTTTTAGAATAGGTCGAATTCATATTTCTCATCCATTCTGCATTAAACTGTTTCCCATTCGTACATACCCACATTCCTACTTCTGTGCTGTAGGGCTTGGCTGAACTACACCTGCCTTCAGTGAAACTTTTCTCTCCTGCACAATTGGAGATAATTTTAGTCTCGTGACTCCCACGGGGTTACCTCTGTTGTGACACTTGACTCTTTGGTGGCATATTTTATTTGAAAAAGCCTTCCGTTACTCCGGGCACGTCAAACAGTAAATGCTTTCTCTTCGTAAACCTGCATAACAATTTTCTGAACTCTTCTGCTCTGGGCAAGATTCATCAGTACACCAGGCAAACATAGTGAAAGAGGAGACAGTACTTGTGTTGCATTCAATTGGGTCTTGATACCTAAGTGTGACTCTTAACCAAGGATTATGCAGTAGTTAAGGACACAGATTCAAGTTGTTTAGGGTGTGTCCTAAAGTGTCAGTGGCAGAATTTAAGTCTCTACTCTGGAAATTGTAGACCTGAGACAAACTACTTCCCTAAACGTCATTTCCTACGTCTGAGAAAGATAATAGTATCTACCTTGTCGTAGACTGAATAATACCATTGCCCCCAAATGTCCACATTCTACTCTCCAGAACCTGTGAATGTGACCTTAAATGGCAGAAGGCACTTTGCCAGTGGGATGAAAGTAATGGTTCTCAGATGGGAAGATTCTCCTGGACTACCTGGATGGGCCCAAATATAACCACTGGTGTTCTCGTAAGAGAGAGGCAGAGGGAATTTGTACTCCAAAGAGAATGTGATGACGAAGTTGGGGTTGCATTGATGTGGCCAGAAGTGAAGGAATGCTGGCGAGGAAACAAACAGATTCTCGCTTAGAGCCTCTAGAAGGAGGATGGATGGCCCTGTCGACTTCTGGTTTCAGCCCAGGGAAACTGGTTTTGGACCTCTGTCTTGCAGAACCATAAGAAAATAAGTGTGTTGTGTTAGAAGCAAGCACATTTGTAGTCATTTGTTACAGCAGCCATAGGGAACTAATGCCTACCTCATAGGAAGTAGTTCTCCAATTAAAATGTGTGACTGGAAACACACTTAGTGGCATGCGTGACACACACTAGTTATGCTACCGTAGGTCGTTCTTGGAAACTGAAGCCTTGGTTTTGAGAGATCATCAAAACCAGTACAATGGTTGCCATGTTTCTCCTTGTTCAGCCTGGTGACCAACCCGGTAGAGAGAGCTCCATCCTTTCCCACAGGACCCCAACTGTGGGTACGTAGAGGGAAGCGGTTATGTCTCCCTTAAGGCACCTTTTTCTTTTCCTTTCTACTTTTGTCTTCATTAATCTTCATCCAACTGACCTTTCTAAATTTTACAGAAAACAAAACCATTTCTCCATGGATTCAGATACTACCCCAAGTTAATATTCCAACCAAGTTCTTGTTCTTCCGGGTCTCATCACCAGAAATTGCTGAGCCTAACTCTACTCTAGTTTCTAGGATCACTCATTTTCTCATTTCTCCCTTCTCCTTTTAGTTCAGAGTCTTGTCAATTTAGTTCCTTCCCTAACCACAACTTATAGTACGGTGGCACAGCAAAGTGATGAAAGTCTAGACGGTCTGGTTTTAATCCCGGGTTTTGCCACCTACTTACTGTGTGGCATTAGGCAAGCTCTTCAACGTCTCTGGGCCTCAGTTGCCCCCAGAAGAGTGAACATTATGAATATTCCCTACATCTAGGGTTGCCATTATGAGGAATAAGTGAGTTAATATTTGGTAAGCCCTTAGAATAGTACTTGTTATAGTCTAAGCACTACAGTTGTGCTTGTTAATAATAATAAATGAAATTCCAAGCATATAACTTACTCAACATTCTGTCATAACTTTGAAGTGTTGGTCTATCTGTTGGCTCACGTTGCAGGTAAATGAGTCGAGGCATGGGCTGAGGCATTGCTATCACTGGGTGGTGTGTTCCCAGAACTTGGAACAGCGGTGTGAAATGGGTAGTGGTTCTATTGGAGACAGGGCAGACTGGAAAATGACAGCCTGGGAAGGAGGTGTGGTGTCCATAGCTTTGGTGTTAGAGGTGCTGCCTGCTGAAGCACCAGTGCCGGCCTAAGCCGTAAATGGGGTGCTGGGGTAAAGAGGAGCAGGATGGAAGATGACAGCATGGGAAGGAGGTGTGGTGTCCATAGGTTCGGGGTCTGACGGGCTTCCTGCTGAAGCACCGATGCCCGGCAGGGCCGTAAATGGGGTGCTGGGAAAAACAGGAGCAGAATGGAAGATGACAGCGTGTGAAGGTGGTGTGGTGTCCATAGGTTCGGGGTCTGACGTGCTTCCTGCTGAAGCACCGATGCCCGCCAGGGCCGTAAATGGGGTGGTCGGGAAAACAGGAGCAGAACGGAAGATGACAGCGTGTGAAGGTGGTGTGGTGTCCATAGGTTCGGGGTCTGACGGGCTTCCTGCTGAAGCACCGATGCCCGCCAGGGACATAAATGGGGTGGTCGGGAAAACAGGAGCAGAATGGAAGATGACAGCGTGTGAAGGTGGTGTGGTGTCCATAGGTTCGGGGTCTGACGTGCTTCCTGCTGAAGCACCGATGCCCGCCAGGGCCGTAAATGGGGTGGTCGGGAAAACAGGAGCAGAATGGAAGATGACAGCGTGTGAAGGTGGTGTGGTGTCCATAGGTTCGGGGTCTGACGTGCTTCCTGCTGAAGCACCGATGCCCGCCAGGGCCGTAAATGGGGTGCTGGGGAAAACAGGAGCAGAATGGGAGAGGACAGCGTGTGAAGGAGGTGTGGTGTCCATAGCTTCCATATTAGAGGTACTGCCTGCCTTATCTGAGAGCAGAGAATGAAAGTGGGAGAGCCTCTTCCTAGATTCTAACTCCTCTGAATTTATAGCACTGGCTCTGCCTGGCTTTATGACATATCCATTGTACGTGTCACAGAGAAAGTGCAGGCGGGGCAGGGGGTGATGCAGGGGTCACATGCAAGCCCAGCTGCTGGCTTAACCCCGGCCCAAAGGCAAAGGGCAGGGCCCCTTCTGGACTTTCTAGTGGCTGGGACTTCTGGCTGTGGGTGGCAGGTGTTTGGCACCAGATGGGCCACCATGCGGAGACTGTTGGGGACTGTGGAAGCCTCCTCCAGAGCTCACCCTGCCTGGCGACTGGCTCTGCAGGCCCCTCAGCCCTGCGTATGTATCGGCCAGGCCTTCCCCACCACGGGGCCCAGAGGCCAGAGCCTGCTCAGACCTGAGGGCAGGAGGCAGCCAGAGCTTACCAGGGTGTGGGCCACCTCGTCCGCAGACCTCCCCAGCTCTTCTGCGAGACCTGGAGACAGGATCGCCTTCTCCAGGGCTGCTCAGCTGCCAGCATCACCATGAGCCAGGTGGCCAAGGTTTCTGAGCAGGAGATGCAGAGCCCTGATCCGACTGGATGCTGCAGCCCACGATGTCCCTTCCTGGCAGATAGGTTCTTTCTTCACTTCTGTTTTGAAATTTGGTAAAAGAACATTTAAACCTTGGCCTGTCCTTCAGGGTATATAGATGGTAGTGGCTTAGCCGGGATTCAATCCAAGCCTGTGTGATTCCAGAGCTTGTGCTCTGGACTGTGGTGCCTCCTTATCGTATATGCTTCATGTGTTACTTGTTTTTCTTTTTTTCTTGTAGTCCTTATGGTACTTAGCCCTAAGTGCCATACCTGTAACGAACAGCTACACTGCCCTGTAGGAGGTCTTCTTTTGTTCAACGCATGAATTGGTCATCCACCACACTGTGTTCTAATCTCAGAAGATACAGGTCAGGGAGCACCAGTTGTCAGCATGGCACCATTCCATATTTCTAACTGAGGCTTGAAGCCCGTATTTTCCCTTTGTCTAGTTTGAAGGATCCAGATATGTAAAGATGATATTCTAGATAAATCATGGTCTATCCTGAAAGAAATTCACCAGTGAATTGTTCCATATGGATTAGAAGCCAGCTTCTCTGGCCTTCCTGGAGTATATCCAGTAAGGCGTCTCATTCATGTCTAGAAAGCAAATATATCATTTATTGCAACTTCAGCGTGGAGCGATGTATTGGTATAAAGTACGATCAACACAATTTGGTCATTGTGAGTATGACAGCTGGGTCCACTCTTTACTACCCATATGTAACTCTAGGGATTCTTATGCCCAAGAGAGGAGACGTACTCTTGGCTGTCTAGGACAAGGGAAGCATGTGTTGTTATTCAGGAGCTGGAAGCTTCAGCATGACAGGTAGGAATTGAACAATCCTGGTCTACACATCACTTGACCTTGCTTAAAACTTGTTTCTTTGGCTTGCTTCATTGGAGTGTTTTCTCCCTCCTGGGGCTGACATTGTCTGTTATGTATCACGCATGTGACATGTAGAAGTTTCAGAACCCAAAATCATATAGATCAGTAAAAATGTATATATATATATAAACCTATTGAAACTCACACTGGGCATAATTCATATATTCCAAAATCAGTTTGACCCTCTGCTCTTGAGATTCTTTTTATGGTATGTTCCAGCAAATCTGGGCTTCCATCCCCAATAAATTTTGGGGTTGGAGGACACAAAAGCTTTTGCTCAGACCTAAATTCTGTCTGAAAACAAGGGAAATATTATAAGCCCTTTGTAACCTCTCCAAGAGCAGAAATGATTTACAGCTGTGGCATTGAACCATAATTCCTCGATCTCATTTGAGAAGAGTCCAGTTAGAAACAGTGTCTTGATTTTTGTTTCTTTTGTTTCTTCCCTGTTTTCTTGTCTTGCTTACCAACAATCCATTGTAATTCATGAGTTAGTATGGCAGCAGGCTGAGTGTTCCCTGGAGCTCATTAAATGAAGTGTTTTTCCTAAAATGACGTTTGTCTCCTTGTTTTCAGCCCCTCTTCTTTCCTCTGCCCTTTACTATAACCAGAGCTCAGCAAAAGCTGAGTGACTTTGTGCAGACCTTACTTAGGTTCAGCCTTTTTTTCTTCATTATTTCATTCATGGCTCCTCCATTTCATTGCTTGCCTTCTCGACATGTGTTGAAATCTTTCTGTGGTTGACGACTTCCAGAATATCTTGGCTTTTATTGGTTGATTAATTTTGGTATTTCTACAGTTTTATTTAGACATGGTTTCAGGAGGAACAGAAAGTAAATATATTTCCTAGTCTGCCATCTTGAGCTGAAAATCCCTGTGGATTTTAGCATCCAATGTTCCCATGGGAAAACACCCAACCATGGCCTTAATAGATGTAACACTCAAGATTTCAGCTTTTGTTGAGCAATCACTAAGGATTTCATATGTGGTCATTTCTAATGGGGAAATAATAACTATCTCATGACGTTGATTTGAGGATTAAATTAGATAATGAACATGAAAATGCTTTCTAAGATTTAAAAATCAGTCAAAATGTTTTTTGTTATTATTTGATTTGTTGCTATTTCAACTTCACTTGACAGTTGTTTATGACCTTGCGTATGTGAGAAAATGTCCTCTGGGTTATTTTTCTGAAAGCCAGAATGTATTTTTCAATAGCTCAATGGAACTGGCATCATTTGTGAAGGTTAAGGGTGAAGGGGTAAATGTTTCTTGACACCTATCACTTTACAGTGTTTTCAGGAACTAACTGACTCATGTATTCCTCTTCCAAATTTGGTTGAGGACCTCCTACCAGCCACATGCTTTACGTCAGGTGTTGGAAAGCATTTTCTGGATTTGAAATATCTTAGGCTTTGTGGGCCATATACAGTTTCTGTAGCTTCTCCTCCTCTTTCCTCTTCAACAAGCTTTCTAAACGTGAGAACCATTATTAGCTCACAGTCCCACAGATCCAGGCTGAGAGCCTGATTTGATTCGTGGGCATTATTTGCCAATTGCTGCTCTGCGTGTTCACTGAGGAGGGGGACCATGTTTGAGTAATCATTTCTTTGAATCAACTGTTGGTCTTCTGGGGCTTGTCCTTGCTCTCCTACAGTCTCTAATCAGCATGGCATCCAGAGAGATCTTGTTAAAACATAAGTCAGATCATGTCACTCAAATTTCTTCAGTGGCTTCTTCACAGAAAATGCAAAGTCCTCAGAGTGCCTCCACAGACCTAGAAATCTGGGCCTCTGTTTCCTCTCTGACTGTTTCGTTCTCCTCTCCAATTTGCTCGCTCTGTTTTCCACATGCTGACATCCTTTCTGCTCCTTGGATACTCCAAACCTACTCTTGCCTCATTGACTTTCTGCCGCACGCCAGCCGAAGAAAGAGGATTTCACCGCCCAGGGTCAGAAGGGAAGGGGTGAGGACCTGAAGTAGCACTGACGAATGGGGTCAGAAGCCCATGGGGTCAGAAGGCTGCAATGAGAAGCCTACTCACCGCAACAAAGAATAGACCCCCGCTCGCCGAAACTAGAGAAAGCTCGCATGCAGCAATGAAGACCCAATACAGCCAAAAATAAATAAATAAAACATAAAGTATAGAATCTTAAAAAAGCAACAAAAAATCTATAAAGAATATTACGAGAATAGAATCACAGGCCAGTTTCTCCTTTGAATATGCATGCAAAATGTGTAAAGAGAAGCACAAACTGTATCCATGGTATGTAAAACAATCATATATCAGAATCAAAGTAGCTTTATTCTGGCAATGCAAGGTTGCTTTAATGTCCAAACATGAAACTGATCCCAGGAATGAATTAGAGTGGGGAAAGAAGTCATTTAAAACTGAAATCTTGGGACTTCCCTGGTGGTCCAGTATTTAGAACATGACGCTTTCACTGCTGGGGCCCTGGGGTCCAATCCCAGGTCAGGGAACTAAGATCCTGCAAGACATGAGGCAGGGCCCCGAAAAAAACAAAAAAAGGAAAGAAAGAAGTCTTAACCAGGAGACGCACAAGATCGAATAAACATAACAGATAACACCTTATGAAAAGTAGGTGAAGATTATGGAATATTCTAACATTTAAAACAAAAAGAAAGTTTTAAAGATTCAAAAGGATGTGACAAATATTGTACATCGGCAAAAATGAAATGAAATAAAATATAAAAATGATGGGAACCCAAAATTCCAGATGCCCAAGTCCTGTCTCTGAAGAGTCTCATTCAATGGGTTCAGGATTTCCTCTATATTTAAAAACCTGCAGGTGATTCTGGTATGATTCACAGACACAATGTAAAGCTTCTCTTTTACAGGAAAGAATGCCAGATTATTTTGTTATCTTATAGTTATACTAACAGGTTGTACTATTGACGGATAAGTCTGCTGTCAAAATGCACCCCCACTAGGGGTAAAAAAGGAACTAGTAGTCTCTACTGCTACTTGGTGGCAACATGCATGTATTGCAAGGGCAATTATTGTAACAGTCCAAATTAGTGGAACATTTTAGAATTGGAAGACTACATACAGATCATCTAGTCAAGCTTCCAACTATTAAAGTTGTGAAAACTAAGGCCCATATAAATGACATGATTTATCTCCAAAGAGCATTAGTGAAAGTATGAAATAAAAAATATCTCTGAACTTTTAATTTAGTGCCGTTTTTATTAATCTCAAGTATTAGCTTAAACTTGAGTGTGACAGATTTGGGATTGAATTCTTGCTCACGTTTACTGGTTGCGTGCCTTTTAGTAAGTTACTAAAACACTTTTCTTAAAAATAGACGTATTTATTTATTTATCTTTGGCTGCCTAGGCTCTTCGTTGCTGTGCGCGGGCTTTCTCTAGTTGCGGTGAGCGGGGGCTACTCTTTGTTGCAGTACGCGGGCTTCTCATTGTGGTGGCTTCTCGTTGTTGCTGAGCACGGGGTCTAGGTGCGTGGGCTTCAGTAGCTGTGGTTCACGGGCTCTAGCACGCAGGCTCAGTAGTTGTGGCACATGGTCTTAGTTGCTCCGTGGCATGTGGGATCTTCCCGGACCAGGGCTCAAACGTGTGTCCCGTGCACTGGCAGGTGGATCCTTAACCACCGCGCCAACAGGGAAGCCCTACTAATACACTTTTAACTTTGCTTTTCACGTATGTAAAACGGTGAGCCTTGACTGATATAGAATATGAGATAACCCAGCACTGTTCTTAACACATATATGTAGTTAAAATTTTTTGGCTCTCATCCCACTTAAACAGCCTCTATCCCCTTAATAATGAATGTGTCTTTCAGCTAGCAGAGCGCCCCAGAGCTGACCACATTCTGGCAAGAGATATAGGATTCTTTTTCTTACTGGGGGTTCTTTATACCTGATATTTGAAGCGCACTTAAACTTGAACAACTCTTGTTTATACTGTATTAATGGATTTGATGGATGAATTTTAGAAAGTAATATGCAGGAATTGAGCTGCCTTACTCTCAAGAAATATAATTCGATAGTGGTGGCTAGAACGATAAACAGTGTTTGGACAGGGAGTCCATATTGGATGTGAACTTCCTGTACTCCCATTTGTCTATTAAGAATAAATGGAATCCTTTCAAAATGTGTTCTAAAGGGCAGTTATTTCTTTCTGCCTCATTTAAGTTACCTGCAAGAAAAAGACAATCTCCTGCATCCTTGTTTAATAGGCTTTTAACATAAAGCAGATAATTTTTTGCAACATTTCCCAAACTTTTCGTTATCCAATTGGCTGAGGCTTCTCAACGATTATCATTTCACAACAATATCTCCATCTTCAGCTTCTTTCAATGAATTGGCCTAATAGATGTGCCATTAAAACAGAGCTTCACTCTCAACGTAGTTTTAATTTTGTATTCAAAGGGTATGAAGGATTCAGCCATAACAGTGAGTGGATTTCTGATACATGCTACATGATGGATGCAACTAATTGAAAGGAGTCAGGCATGAAAGGCTACATATTGTATGGTTCCATTTATATGAAATGTCCAGCAGTGGCAAATCCATACACACAGAAAAGATTCTACATTAGTGGTTGCCAGGGGTTTGGAAGAGAGGGAAATAGGGAATGACTCCTTAAAATGGGTGTAGGTTTCCTCTTGGTTGATGAAAATGTTTTGCAGCTAGGCAGTGGTGATAGTTGCACAACATTGTGACAGTAGTAAATTCCACTGAATGGTACGGTGAATTGTAAAATGATCCAAATGGTGGATTTTGTGTTATGTTCCTTTTACTACAATAAAAAGGAGAAAGAATTCGGGAAAGACTTAGAGTTTGGGCAACTAAGGTGAACTGGTCAAGAAAAAGACAGCTCTATTGTTCAGTTTTCTCTCAGCTCTCCCAGTGCATTAATCCTCAGCCAAAAGTAGCCTGAACTTGTAGATGATAGTCATTCAACACAGTCCAGGGAAAAGTAAATAAAATAAAACCCAACTCTTCTTCTTTAGCACATGTAGGAAAGGTTAGCTTGCTGCTCAGCCACGTGGACATTCATGAAGACGTTTCACTTTAGGTGTCCTCTACTTCAGTACTTTACTCACTTGAGCTCATTCACACATGTAGGCAACAGCATTCCTTAATTCGATGGAATCTGCAGCACTGGTTGTGATCGGTCTCATGGAAAGAAAAGGAAAGGTGGCGCGGAAGCCAAGGGAAGAGATTCTCAAGACAGAGACGTTGTTTAAGATCTGACTCGGCTTGGCGGTCACAAAGATAAGGATTGAGAAGTAGTGCCCTGGACTTGTCAACGGAGAAATCATTGGGGGCTTCAAGGAGATCAGTTTCACGAGAGTAGTGGGGCAGAAACCAGACCGCAGTGTGGATGGGAGGGGAGAAATGGGGGGCAAGTCAAGAAATTGATGGCAAAGGGAAAGAAGGGAGGGGTGGATAGGAGGACAGGAGAATGGAATGGAGGAGAGCATTTCCTTGTGGCTCTTTAATATGGCTGGGAGGGGCCAACAGAGAAGGAGAGCGTGAAGATGTAGGAAGAGGGGGTGGCATCCCGAGCCCAAGGAGGACTGGCCCCTGTCTTCAGCTCCCACCAGCTGGATGTTCCCTCCCTCTAGCTTTCCACGTAGGCTGTGGAAGTTGCCCCTTGCCTCCTTGGATCAGCCACCCTTGATTCGTTCGTCCTTTTCTTATTTCTCAGCACATCTGGGTCATACGTTATGTGAAGACAAACAAATCACCACGGATGCTTAATTTTCTTGAAAAATCCCCAGGCAGGTACCATTTTGGAGACCTACATATTGTGCCTCAGCAAGCCAAAGTAGCCCATATTTCCTCTCTCATTGGGAGAGATTGCTGTTTCTTGGAGAACCTGATGAAGAGGGTGACTCGCACTTAGGAATAACGTTGCTTGAAAAGTGCAAAAGGTGAGATAGTTTGGCTCTGAGGGGCCTCTGAGACCTGAGACTTCCTGAGAGATGGCAGACTCACAGCTCCCATTTCCCTCTGCCCCTGGGCTATGAGCTCATCAAATGAGATGGTAAATAAAGTCACTGACATGGTTTAAAGGATAATTTAGTTCTCTCTTGTTCACTCAGAGCAAATTGAATGGAATTTGCATACAACATATGGATGAAATATCCATACGATGGGGCTTGACCATATCCTCATGGTTCCCCTTCCCTTTTCTACATCTGGCCCCTTTAGCTCTGCAGACTTAACCCCACACCATCAGTCCACCCAGTCGGTCCGCTGAACGTCTCTTGCTCCTTCGCATCTGGTCGTTGTCGTCACCTTGTTCTCCACTACCGCCTCCTGCGGTAGCTGTTAGGTCCAGGGAGGTTGGTTCACTGTGAGCAAGTAACTGTCAACTCCATGGACAGGTGGAAGTGACTTGGCAGCCGGGATTTGCCCATCCTGAGTTCATTATACCCATGAGGGTCAAGGAGAATGGGGATGCAGCTGGTCTGCAGAGCCCCGGCAGTTCTGAGACACATGCTCCTGGATCCACACGTTGCTCCATACCCAGCCTTGCCTTGCTTTGTTCTCTGTCTTGACTCCATCCAGGTTTCTGCTCTCCTTGTCCCTTTGGGGAGGGAGGCCAGTACCAGCCCAGGTGTAGTCCCCCAAAGCTTCCTACTTCCAAGCGTCACGTAGGCTTGTACATCCCCTTGCTTGGGTTGCCCTGGCATTCGTGCCAACAAGTTGAGTGGTTTATGCCCTAGGCTCTCTCTTCTGGCAAGAATGTGCCTGAAAATCTCCATCTCTGGTTTGGTGGCCCCCAAAAATTCCCAGTCAGTTTTGGTGAGGGGACACTTGGTGACAGTGTTGTCTTTCGAAATGAGTAGTTCCGTTACCGACAATACTTTGCTCCCCATACATTATTTATAAGGTTTCCCTGTTTGTATGTGCAAACTATTTGTGTGTATATTTGGAGAAATACATTGTACAGCCCTCTTTTTTATTTCTTCCACACACCCTAGAGATGTCATAGAGGCAGTAAATATGTCCAACTTTTTGAGAAATTGGAACAATCAAGACTTACCTGTATGGAATGCTGTTAATGATGTCAATTCCCGCGACAGTACCTTTCATCTGACACACTTAGGGACTGTTAACAGATTAAAAGCAGTAAGAGACACGGATAGAGAGAATTTTCATTATCTTGTGCTCTGAAATCTTGGATTTTCATTGGTTTCAATGGGCCTGAAATTGTATTTTCTTTAGTAGGCACATAGAAGCCTCTAGCGGTATTCTTAATAAAGCAAGGTGAGTTATAAGCAATCATCTGATGGAGGGTAAATGTACCACAGTCCAGTTTAAGAAAAATACAATATAAAAGTCTTACCATGGAAGAAAATCTTTATATGATCTTTTGAAAAAACAAAGCTTCAAGAAACATAAAGACATGACACCATATTCAGTTTAAAGTCAGTGACTTGTAAGCAAGGCAAAGCAAAGACAGTCTGATTAAGACCGTTGCATTGTTCTGGCATTTTTTAGGTCTCACCCATTTCTGTGGCCTTTTTAGAACCTAAGCTTCTAGGGCACAGAGAACTTCATCTTGACGTAGGGCTGAGCAAATGCACGGAGCATTTCTCAATAAGTAGGCATTAAATTCTTAGTCCAGAAGGAGCCTTGAGATGCCCTCTCTTTACTCCTTGGTAGAACTGTTTTAACCATCCCCTGAAAACAGATTTTTTTCTTTAAATCTCAAAATTCAGAGATTCCACAATCAGAAGTTACTTCTCATTATTGCCTTGTGGTCTGCTGTGGGCATCTGTCGAATGGTGTGAACTCTGCGTGGGGAGCCTGGCCTACCCTCCAGGCCCACGGTTTGGGCTGTGGTGGTGCCATGCTGTGCTCAGGGGCCTTCTTTTTTGGAAGTCTGGGCTCCAGTGAGCCTTGGTCGTGTTCTTTTATGGAACCTTGGGTGCTAGACCACTCTGACCCTCAGTCTCATTTGCAGGTTCTGGGGAGGATTAAATGAGCTCATGGGATATCCAGGTGACTGAGGCAGAGTCGGCTCGGGATGAATCTTTGCTTCGTTTTCATTAGCTGCGGAGAAGACGATGACAGCTTGGTGCCTCTCCAACTTTAATATGGGTATGCCTCTCTTGGGGATCTTGTTAAATGCAGGCTGGTATTCAGTAGTTCTGGGTGGGGCCTGGATTCTGTGCTTCTAACAAGCTCCTAGGTGAGGGTGACGCTGAGGGCAAGGGTTTGGCACCTGTGTTTCTCCCTTTCTGGAAGAGCAGGATGTCTGCCCCACCCCCACCCCGAGAGGAGAAAACATCCGCAATGTGACTACTAGGAACCAGCTTCCCTCACATGCAAGGGTCCTGTACCACTGCTCCCAACCATTCCGTCTGAGGCGCAGCAAGCCAAAACACTGAAATGCTGAGGTTTGCAGCAAAGAGGAGGTTTATTCACAGGGCAGCCAAGCGAGGACGTGACGTGACAATAGGTCTCAAATCCGCCTCCCCAAAGGCAAGGGGCTTTGGGTATCTGTGGGATAAAGAATAAAGAAGCAGGGCAGTATGAGGCATGGGGAGCATGAGGAAAGGTGATTGGAAAAACGTGTGCTCATCATTGTTCTGAGCTGGCCTAACTAGGCTACAGGCCTCAGCACATTCTCAGGCTGGAGTTTTCGGCCCTCTGATGGCAGGAGGTCAAAAGGCACTTGCCCGGGTGGAAGATCGGTGGTCCTCTCCACTCTAAACCAGCTCAGCCTAACCAGGCACAGCTGATTCCAAGTTCCTGGAGGATCACGGGGCAAACATCTTATTGCTTATGCTACATGCTACTTGGAGGACGTGCAGGTGTTCAAGCTACCTTGATGAGTGAAGACCGGGATTTGACTAATCATGACACCTTGTTTCACCTCCAGGCGAGCAGAAGAGAGCTGTAGGCTGAGTCTGGCTCCTAGCACCTGGAATTGGAGGCAGGTGGTTTAAAAACGGGCTTTCCCACCCTCTGTGTGATATAAGGTAGATAGACTATTGAACCTTCCTGTGCCTGTTTCTCCACAAGCAGCATGGGGACACTCAGAGTCCCTCTCTTGGGGGCTGTTATGGGGGTTCAGTGAGATATAGATGCATGCACGGGCACACGGGAGACACCCAGTGTGTGTTCCCTTCGTGCTTATTTTTATTAGGACACCAGTATTGTTAGAACATTTCTGGTTTGGACAACAAATTAGATAGGTGGTCATTGCTATAGTTTATGCGAGAGCAATTCACATTGCCATTTGCAAAAAAGTAGTTGGTTGTCCAGTGGGGATTATAAACATCCGTTTAACATGAGCTACTGAACAGATAGTTCACACAGTAAGTACTTTATTTAAAATCAATTCTCTTTGTTTTCTTAAGCAATTGTTAACCCCCAATTTCGTGAGTACTACCAAGTAAGTCACTTGAAAATCATCTAGAGCAATCTATTTCACTTAGCAAGCCTAAAGCTATAGTTCAACCATTTTATTGACTGTTCTATGACAAAAATTACTCTAAACAGCTATTCCCTGGATAAGTAATCAGCTAAAGCTAGTTTGACTGACTAAATCGATTTACTGAGTTAATAAGCCAGTTGTTTTAGAATAGGTCGAATTCATATTTCTCATCCATTCTGCATTAAACTGTTTCCCATTCGTACATACCCACATTCCTACTTCTGTGCTGTAGGGCTTGGCTGAACTACACCTGCCTTCAGTGAAACTTTTCTCTCCTGCACAATTGGAGATAATTTTAGTCTCGTGACTCCCACGGGGTTACCTCTGTTGTGACACTTGACTCTTTGGTGGCATATTTTATTTGAAAAAGCCTTCCGTTACTCCGGGCACGTCAAACAGTAAATGCTTTCTCTTCGTAAACCTGCATAACAATTTTCTGAACTCTTCTGCTCTGGGCAAGATTCATCAGTACACCAGGCAAACATAGTGAAAGAGGAGACAGTACTTGTGTTGCATTCAATTGGGTCTTGATACCTAAGTGTGACTCTTAACCAAGGATTATGCAGTAGTTAAGGACACAGATTCAAGTTGTTTAGGGTGTGTCCTAAAGTGTCAGTGGCAGAATTTAAGTCTCTACTCTGGAAATTGTAGACCTGAGACAAACTACTTCCCTAAACGTCATTTCCTACGTCTGAGAAAGATAATAGTATCTACCTTGTCGTAGACTGAATAATACCATTGCCCCCAAATGTCCACATTCTACTCTCCAGAACCTGTGAATGTGACCTTAAATGGCAGAAGGCACTTTGCCAGTGGGATGAAAGTAATGGTTCTCAGATGGGAAGATTCTCCTGGACTACCTGGATGGGCCCAAATATAACCACTGGTGTTCTCGTAAGAGAGAGGCAGAGGGAATTTGTACTCCAAAGAGAATGTGATGACGAAGTTGGGGTTGCATTGATGTGGCCAGAAGTGAAGGAATGCTGGCGAGGAAACAAACAGATTCTCGCTTAGAGCCTCTAGAAGGAGGATGGATGGCCCTGTCGACTTCTGGTTTCAGCCCAGGGAAACTGGTTTTGGACCTCTGTCTTGCAGAACCATAAGAAAATAAGTGTGTTGTGTTAGAAGCAAGCACATTTGTAGTCATTTGTTACAGCAGCCATAGGGAACTAATGCCTACCTCATAGGAAGTAGTTCTCCAATTAAAATGTGTGACTGGAAACACACTTAGTGGCATGTGTGACACACACTAGTTATGCTACCGTAGGTCGTTCTTGGAAACTGAAGCCTTGGTTTTGAGAGATCATCAAAACCAGTACAATGGTTGCCATGTTTCTCCTTGTTCAGCCTGGTGACCAACCCGGTAGAGAGAGCTCCATCCTTTCCCACAGGACCCCAACTGTGGGTACGTAGAGGGAAGCGGTTATGTCTCCCTTAAGGCACCTTTTTCTTTTCCTTTCTACTTTTGTCTTCATTAATCTTCATCCAACTGACCTTTCTAAATTTTACAGAAAACAAAACCATTTCTCCATGGATTCAGATACTACCCCAAGTTAATATTCCAACCAAGTTCTTGTTCTTCCGGGTCTCATCACCAGAAATTGCTGAGCCTAACTCTACTCTAGTTTCTAGGATCACTCATTTTCTCATTTCTCCCTTCTCCTTTTAGTTCAGAGTCTTGTCAATTTAGTTCCTTCCCTAACCACAACTTATAGTACGGTGGCACAGCAAAGTGATGAAAGTCTAGACGGTCTGGTTTTAATCCCGGGTTTTGCCACCTACTTACTGTGTGGCATTAGGCAAGCTCTTCAACGTCTCTGGGCCTCAGTTGCCCCCAGAAGAGTGAACATTATGAATATTCCCTACCTCTAGGGTTGCCATTATGAGGAATAAGTGAGTTAATATTTGGTAAGCCCTTAGAATAGTACTTGTTATAGTCTAAGCACTACAGTTGTGCTTGTTAATAATAATAAATGAAATTCCAAGCGTATAACTTACTCAACATTCTGTCATAACTTTGAAGTGTTGGTCTATCTGTTGGCTCACGTTGCAGGTAAATGAGTCGAGGCATGGGCTGAGGCATTGCTATCACTGGGTGGTGTGTTCCCAGAACTTGGAACAGCGGTGTGAAATGGGTAGTGGTTCTATTGGAGACAGGGCAGACTGGAAAATGACAGCCTGGGAAGGAGGTGTGGTGTCCATAGCTTTGGTGTTAGAGGTGCTGCCTGCTGAAGCACCAGTGCCGGCCTAAGCCGTAAATGGGGTGCTGGGGTAAAGAGGAGCAGGATGGAAGATGACAGCGTGGGAAGGAGGTGTGGTGTCCATAGGTTCGGGGTCTGACGGGCTTCCTGCTGAAGCACCGATGCCCGGCAGGGCCGTAAATGGGGTGCTGGGAAAAACAGAAGCAGAATGGAAGATGACAGCGTGTGAAGGTGGTGTGGTGTCCATAGGTTCGGGGTCTGACGTGCTTCCTGCTGAAGCACCGATGCCCGCCAGGGCCGTAAATGGGGTGGTCGGGAAAACAGGAGCAGAACGGAAGATGACAGCGTGTGAAGGTGGTGTGGTGTCCATAGGTTCGGGGTCTGACGGGCTTCCTGCTGAAGCACCGATGCCCGCCAGGGACATAAATGGGGTGGTCGGGAAAACAGGAGCAGAATGGAAGATGACAGCGTGTGAAGGTGGTGTGGTGTCCATAGGTTCGGGGTCTGACGTGCTTCCTGCTGAAGCACCGATGCCCGCCAGGGCCGTAAATGGGGTGGTCGGGAAAACAGGAGCAGAATGGAAGATGACAGCGTGTGAAGGTGGTGTGGTGTCCATAGGTTCGGGGTCTGACGTGCTTCCTGCTGAAGCACCGATGCCCGCCAGGGCCGTAAATGGGGTGCTGGGGAAAACAGGAGCAGAATGGGAGAGGACAGCGTGTGAAGGAGGTGTGGTGTCCATAGCTTCCATATTAGAGGTACTGCCTGCCTTATCTGAGAGCAGAGAATGAAAGTGGGAGAGCCTCTTCCTAGATTCTAACTCCTCTGAATTTATAGCACTGGCTCTGCCTGGCTTTATGACATATCCATTGTACGTGTCACAGAGAAAGTGCAGGCGGGGCAGGGGGTGATGCAGGGGTCACATGCAAGCCCAGCTGCTGGCTTAACCCCGGCCCAAAGGCAAAGGGCAGGGCCCCTTCTGGACTTTCTAGTGGCTGGGACTTCTGGCTGTGGGTGGCAGGTGTTTGGCACCAGATGGGCCACCATGCGGAGACTGTTGGGGACTGTGGAAGCCTCCTCCAGAGCTCACCCTGCCTGGCGACTGGCTCTGCAGGCCCCTCAGCCCTGCGTATGTATCGGCCAGGCCTTCCCCACCACGGGGCCCAGAGGCCAGAGCCTGCTCAGACCTGAGGGCAGGAGGCAGCCAGAGCTTACCAGGGTGTGGGCCACCTCGTCCGCAGACCTCCCCAGCTCTTCTGCGAGACCTGGAGACAGGATCGCCTTCTCCAGGGCTGCTCAGCTGCCAGCATCACCATGAGCCAGGTGGCCAAGGTTTCTGAGCAGGAGATGCAGAGCCCTGATCCGACTGGATGCTGCAGCCCACGATGTCCCTTCCTGGCAGATAGGTTCTTTCTTCACTTCTGTTTTGAAATTTGGTAAAAGAACATTTAAACCTTGGCCTGTCCTTCAGGGTATATAGATGGTAGTGGCTTAGCCGGGATTCAATCCAAGCCTGTGTGATTCCAGAGCTTGTGCTCTGGACTGTGGTGCCTCCTTATCGTATATGCTTCATGTGTTACTTGTTTTTCTTTTTTTCTTGTAGTCCTTATGGTACTTAGCCCTAAGTGCCATACCTGTAACGAACAGCTACACTGCCCTGTAGGAGGTCTTCTTTTGTTCAACGCATGAATTGGTCATCCACCACACTGTGTTCTAATCTCAGAAGATACAGGTCAGGGAGCACCAGTTGTCAGCATGGCACCATTCCATATTTCTAACTGAGGCTTGAAGCCCGTATTTTCCCTTTGTCTAGTTTGAAGGATCCAGATATGTAAAGATGATATTCTAGATAAATCATGGTCTATCCTGAAAGAAATTCACCAGTGAATTGTTCCATATGGATTAGAAGCCAGCTTCTCTGGCCTTCCTGGAGTATATCCAGTAAGGCGTCTCATTCATGTCTAGAAAGCAAATATATCATTTATTGCAACTTCAGCGTGGAGCGATGTATTGGTATAAAGTACGATCAACACAATTTGGTCATTGTGAGTATGACAGCTGGGTCCACTCTTTACTACCCATATGTAACTCTAGGGATTCTTATGCCCAAGAGAGGAGACGTACTCTTGGCTGTCTAGGACAAGGGAAGCATGTGTTGTTATTCAGGAGCTGGAAGCTTCAGCATGACAGGTAGGAATTGAACAATCCTGGTCTACACATCACTTGACCTTGCTTAAAACTTGTTTCTTTGGCTTGCTTCATTGGAGTGTTTTCTCCCTCCTGGGGCTGACATTGTCTGTTATGTATCACGCATGTGACATGTAGAAGTTTCAGAACCCAAAATCATATAGATCAGTAAAAATGTATATATATATATAAACCTATTGAAACTCATACTGGGCATAATTCATATATTCCAAAATCAGTTTGACCCTCTGCTCTTGAGATTCTTTTTATGGTATGTCCCAGCAAATCTGGGCTTCCATCCCCAATAAATTTTGGGGTTGGAGGACACAAAAGCTTTTGCTCAGACCTAAATTCTGTCTGAAAACAAGGGAAATATTATAAGCCCTTTGTAACCTCTCCAAGAGCAGAAATGATTTACAGCTGTGGCATTGAACCATAATTCCTCGATCTCATTTGAGAAGAGTCCAGTTAGAAACAGTGTCTTGATTTTTGTTTCTTTTGTTTCTTCCCTGTTTTCTTGTCTTGCTTACCAACAATCCATTGTAATTCATGAGTTAGTATGGCAGCAGGCTGAGTGTTCCCTGGAGCTCATTAAATGAAGTGTTTTTCCTAAAATGACGTTTGTCTCCTTGTTTTCAGCCCCTCTTCTTTCCTCTGCCCTTTACTATAACCAGAGCTCAGCAAAAGCTGAGTGACTTTGTGCAGACCTTACTTAGGTTCAGCCTTTTTTTCTTCATTATTTCATTCATGGCTCCTCCATTTCATTGCTTGCCTTCTCGACATGTGTTGAAATCTTTCTGTGGTTGACGACTTCCAGAATATCTTGGCTTTTATTGGTTGATTAATTTTGGTATTTCTACAGTTTTATTTAGACATGGTTTCAGGAGGAACAGAAAGTAAATATATTTCCTAGTCTGCCATCTTGAGCTGAAAATCCCTGTGGATTTTAGCATCCAATGTTCCCATGGGAAAACACCCAACCATGGCCTTAATAGATGTAACACTCAAGATTTCAGCTTTTGTTGAGCAATCACTAAGGATTTCATATGTGGTCATTTCTAATGGGGAAATAATAACTATCTCATGACGTTGATTTGAGGATTAAATTAGATAATGAACATGAAAATGCTTTCTAAGATTTAAAAATCAGTCAAAATGTTTTTTGTTATTATTTGATTTGTTGCTATTTCAACTTCACTTGACAGTTGTTTATGACCTTGCGTATGTGAGAAAATGTCCTCTGGGTTATTTTTCTGAAAGCCAGAATGTATTTTTCAATAGCTCAATGGAACTGGCATCATTTGTGAAGGTTAAGGGTGAAGGGGTAAATGTTTCTTGACACCTATCACTTTACAGTGTTTTCAGGAACTAACTGACTCATGTATTCCTCTTCCAAATTTGGTTGAGGACCTCCTACCAGCCACATGCTTTACGTCAGGTGTTGGAAAGCATTTTCTGGATTTGAAATATCTTAGGCTTTGTGGGCCATATACAGTTTCTGTAGCTTCTCCTCCTCTTTCCTCTTCAACAAGCTTTCTAAACGTGAGAACCATTATTAGCTCACAGTCCCACAGATCCAGGCTGAGAGCCTGATTTGATTCGTGGGCATTATTTGCCAATTGCTGCTCTGCGTGTTCACTGAGGAGGGGGACCATGTTTGAGTAATCATTTCTTTGAATCAACTGTTGGTCTTCTGGGGCTTGTCCTTGCTCTCCTACAGTCTCTAATCAGCATGGCATCCAGAGAGATCTTGTTAAAACATAAGTCAGATCATGTCACTCAAATTTCTTCAGTGGCTTCTTCACAGAAAATGCAAAGTCCTCAGAGTGCCTCCACAGACCTAGAAATCTGGGCCTCTGTTTCCTCTCTGACTGTTTCGTTCTCCTCTCCAATTTGCTCGCTCTGTTTTCCACATGCTGACATCCTTTCTGCTCCTTGGATACTCCAAACCTACTCTTGCCTCATTGACTTTCTGCCGCACGCCAGCCGAAGAAAGAGGATTTCACCGCCCAGGGTCAGAAGGGAAGGGGTGAGGACCTGAAGTAGCACTGACGAATGGGGTCAGAAGCCCATGGGGTCAGAAGGCTGCAATGAGAAGCCTACTCACCGCAACAAAGAATAGACCCCCGCTCGCCGAAACTAGAGAAAGCTCGCATGCAGCAATGAAGACCCAATACAGCCAAAAATAAATAAATAAAACATAAAGTATAGAATCTTAAAAAAGCAACAAAAAATCTATAAAGAATATTACGAGAATAGAATCACAGGCCAGTTTCTCCTTTGAATATGCATGCAAAATGTGTAAAGAGAAGCACAAACTGTATCCATGGTATGTAAAACAATCATATATCAGAATCAAAGTAGCTTTATTCTGGCAATGCAAGGTTGCTTTAATGTCCAAACATGAAACTGATCCCAGGAATGAATTAGAGTGGGGAAAGAAGTCATTTAAAACTGAAATCTTGGGACTTCCCTGGTGGTCCAGTATTTAGAACATGACGCTTTCACTGCTGGGGCCCTGGGGTCCAATCCCAGGTCAGGGAACTAAGATCCTGCAAGACATGAGGCAGGGCCCCGAAAAAAACAAAAAAAGGAAAGAAAGAAGTCTTAACCAGGAGACGCACAAGATCGAATAAACATAACAGATAACACCTTATGAAAAGTAGGTGAAGATTATGGAATATTCTAACATTTAAAACAAAAAGAAAGTTTTAAAGATTCAAAAGGATGTGACAAATATTGTACATCGGCAAAAATGAAATGAAATAAAATATAAAAATGATGGGAACCCAAAATTCCAGATGCCCAAGTCCTGTCTCTGAAGAGTCTCATTCAATGGGTTCAGGATTTCCTCTATATTTAAAAACCTGCAGGTGATTCTGGTATGATTCACAGACACAATGTAAAGCTTCTCTTTTACAGGAAAGAATGCCAGATTATTTTGTTATCTTATAGTTATACTAACAGGTTGTACTATTGACGGATAAGTCTGCTGTCAAAATGCACCCCCACTAGGGGTAAAAAAGGAACTAGTAGTCTCTACTGCTACTTGGTGGCAACATGCATGTATTGCAAGGGCAATTATTGTAACAGTCCAAATTAGTGGAACATTTTAGAATTGGAAGACTACATACAGATCATCTAGTCAAGCTTCCAACTATTAAAGTTGTGAAAACTAAGGCCCATATAAATGACATGATTTATCTCCAAAGAGCATTAGTGAAAGTATGAAATAAAAAATATCTCTGAACTTTTAATTTAGTGCCATTTTTATTAATCTCAAGTATTAGCTTAAACTTGAGTGTGACAGATTTGGGATTGAATTCTTGCTCACGTTTACTGGTTGCGTGCCTTTTAGTAAGTTACTAAAACACTTTTCTTAAAAATAGACGTATTTATTTATTTATCTTTGGCTGCCTAGGCTCTTCGTTGCTGTGCGCGGGCTTTCTCTAGTTGCGGTGAGCGGGGGCTACTCTTTGTTGCAGTACGCGGGCTTCTCATTGTGGTGGCTTCTCGTTGTTGCTGAGCACGGGGTCTAGGTGCGTGGGCTTCAGTAGCTGTGGTTCACGGGCTCTAGCACGCAGGCTCAGTAGTTGTGGCACATGGTCTTAGTTGCTCCGTGGCATGTGGGATCTTCCCGGACCAGGGCTCAAACGTGTGTCCCGTGCACTGGCAGGTGGATCCTTAACCACCGCGCCAACAGGGAAGCCCTACTAATACACTTTTAACTTTGCTTTTCACGTATGTAAAACGGTGAGCCTTGACTGATATAGAATATGAGATAACCCAGCACTGTTCTTAACACATATATGTAGTTAAAATTTTTTGGCTCTCATCCCACTTAAACAGCCTCTATCCCCTTAATAATGAATGTGTCTTTCAGCTAGCAGAGCGCCCCAGAGCTGACCACATTCTGGCAAGAGATATAGGATTCTTTTTCTTACTGGGGGTTCTTTATACCTGATATTTGAAGCGCACTTAAACTTGAACAACTCTTGTTTATACTGTATTAATGGATTTGATGGATGAATTTTAGAAAGTAATATGCAGGAATTGAGCTGCCTTACTCTCAAGAAATATAATTCGATAGTGGTGGCTAGAACGATAAACAGTGTTTGGACAGGGAGTCCATATTGGATGTGAACTTCCTGTACTCCCATTCGTCTATTAAGAATAAATGGAATCCTTTCAAAATGTGTTCTAAAGGGCAGTTATTTCTTTCTGCCTCATTTAAGTTACCTGCAAGAAAAAGACAATCTCCTGCATCCTTGTTTAATAGGCTTTTAACATAAAGCAGATAATTTTTTGCAACATTTCCCAAACTTTTCGTTATCCAATTGGCTGAGGCTTCTCAACGATTATCATTTCACAACAATATCTCCATCTTCAGCTTCTTTCAATGAATTGGCCTAATAGATGTGCCATTAAAACAGAGCTTCACTCTCAACGTAGTTTTAATTTTGTATTCAAAGGGTATGAAGGATTCAGCCATAACAGTGAGTGGATTTCTGATACATGCTACATGATGGATGCAACTAATTGAAAGGAGTCAGGCATGAAAGGCTATATATTGTATGGTTCCATTTATATGAAATGTCCAGCAGTGGCAAATCCATACACACAGAAAAGATTCTACATTAGTGGTTGCCAGGGGTTTGGAAGAGAGGGAAATAGGGAATGACTCCTTAAAATGGGTGTAGGTTTCCTCTTGGTTGATGAAAATGTTTTGCAGCTAGGCAGTGGTGATAGTTGCACAACATTGTGACAGTAGTAAATTCCACTGAATGGTACGGTGAATTGTAAAATGATCCAAATGGTGGATTTTGTGTTATGTTCCTTTTACTACAATAAAAAGGAGAAAGAATTCGGGAAAGACTTAGAGTTTGGGCAACTAAGGTGAACTGGTCAAGAAAAAGACAGCTCTATTGTTCAGTTTTCTCTCAGCTCTCCCAGTGCATTAATCCTCAGCCAAAAGTAGCCTGAACTTGTAGATGATAGTCATTCAACACAGTCCAGGGAAAAGTAAATAAAATAAAACCCAACTCTTCTTCTTTAGCACATGTAGGAAAGGTTAGCTTGCTGCTCAGCCACGTGGACATTCATGAAGACGTTTCACTTTAGGTGTCCTCTACTTCAGTACTTTACTCACTTGAGCTCATTCACACATGTAGGCAACAGCATTCCTTAATTCGATGGAATCTGCAGCACTGGTTGTGATCGGTCTCATGGAAAGAAAAGGAAAGGTGGCGCGGAAGCCAAGGGAAGAGATTCTCAAGACAGAGACGTTGTTTAAGATCTGACTCGGCTTGGCGGTCACAAAGATAAGGATTGAGAAGTAGTGCCCTGGACTTGTCAACGGAGAAATCATTGGGGGCTTCAAGGAGATCAGTTTCACGAGAGTAGTGGGGCAGAAACCAGACCGCAGTGTGGATGGGAGGGGAGAAATGGGGGGCAAGTCAAGAAATTGATGGCAAAGGGAAAGAAGGGAGGGGTGGATAGGAGGACAGGAGAATGGAATGGAGGAGAGCATTTCCTTGTGGCTCTTTAATATGGCTGGGAGGGGCCAACAGAGAAGGAGAGCGTGAAGATGTAGGAAGAGGGGGTGGCATCCCGAGCCCAAGGAGGACTGGCCCCTGTCTTCAGCTCCCACCAGCTGGATGTTCCCTCCCTCTAGCTTTCCACGTAGGCTGTGGAAGTTGCCCCTTGCCTCCTTGGATCAGCCACCCTTGATTCGTTCGTCCTTTTCTTATTTCTCAGCACATCTGGGTCATACGTTATGTGAAGACAAACAAATCACCACGGATGCTTAATTTTCTTGAAAAATCCCCAGGCAGGTACCATTTTGGAGACCTACATATTGTGCCTCAGCAAGCCAAAGTAGCCCATATTTCCTCTCTCATTGGGAGAGATTGCTGTTTCTTGGAGAACCTGATGAAGAGGGTGACTCGCACTTAGGAATAACGTTGCTTGAAAAGTGCAAAAGGTGAGATAGTTTGGCTCTGAGGGGCCTCTGAGGCCTGAGACTTCCTGAGAGATGGCAGACTCACAGCTCCCATTTCCCTCTGCCCCTGGGCTATGAGCTCATCAAATGAGATGGTAAATAAAGTCACTGACATGGTTTAAAGGATAATTTAGTTCTCTCTTGTTCACTCAGAGCAAATTGAATGGAATTTGCATACAACATATGGATGAAATATCCATACGATGGGGCTTGACCATATCCTCATGGTTCCCCTTCCCTTTTCTACATCTGGCCCCTTTAGCTCTGCAGACTTAACCCCACACCATCAGTCCACCCAGTCGGTCCGCTGAACGTCTCTTGCTCCTTCGCATCTGGTCGTTGTCGTCACCTTGTTCTCCACTACCGCCTCCTGCGGTAGCTGTTAGGTCCAGGGAGGTTGGTTCACTGTGAGCAAGTAACTGTCAACTCCATGGACAGGTGGAAGTGACTTGGCAGCCGGGATTTGCCCATCCTGAGTTCATTATACCCATGAGGGTCAAGGAGAATGGGGATGCAGCTGGTCTGCAGAGCCCCGGCAGTTCTGAGACACATGCTCCTGGATCCACACGTTGCTCCATACCCAGCCTTGCCTTGCTTTGTTCTCTGTCTTGACTCCATCCAGGTTTCTGCTCTCCTTGTCCCTTTGGGGAGGGAGGCCAGTACCAGCCCAGGTGTAGTCCCCCAAAGCTTCCTACTTCCAAGCGTCACGTAGGCTTGTACATCCCCTTGCTTGGGTTGCCCTGGCATTCGTGCCAACAAGTTGAGTGGTTTATGCCCTAGGCTCTCTCTTCTGGCAAGAATGTGCCTGAAAATCTCCATCTCTGGTTTGGTGGCCCCCAAAAATTCCCAGTCAGTTTTGGTGAGGGGACACTTGGTGACAGTGTTGTCTTTCGAAATGAGTAGTTCCGTTACCGACAATACTTTGCTCCCCATACATTATTTATAAGGTTTCCCTGTTTGTATGTGCAAACTATTTGTGTGTATATTTGGAGAAATACATTGTACAGCCCTCTTTTTTATTTCTTCCACACACCCTAGAGATGTCATAGAGGCAGTAAATATGTCCAACTTTTTGAGAAATTGGAACAATCAAGACTTACCTGTATGGAATGCTGTTAATGATGTCAATTCCCGCGACAGTACCTTTCATCTGACACACTTAGGGACTGTTAACAGATTAAAAGCAGTAAGAGACACGGATAGAGAGAATTTTCATTATCTTGTGCTCTGAAATCTTGGATTTTCATTGGTTTCAATGGGCCTGAAATTGTATTTTCTTTAGTAGGCACATAGAAGCCTCTAGCGGTATTCTTAATAAAGCAAGGTGAGTTATAAGCAATCATCTGATGGAGGGTAAATGTACCACAGTCCAGTTTAAGAAAAATACAATATAAAAGTCTTACCATGGAAGAAAATCTTTATATGATCTTTTGAAAAAACAAAGCTTCAAGAAACATAAAGACATGACACCATATTCAGTTTAAAGTCAGTGACTTGTAAGCAAGGCAAAGCAAAGACAGTCTGATTAAGACCGTTGCATTGTTCTGGCATTTTTTAGGTCTCACCCATTTCTGTGGCCTTTTTAGAACCTAAGCTTCTAGGGCACAGAGAACTTCATCTTGACGTAGGGCTGAGCAAATGCACGGAGCATTTCTCAATAAGTAGGCATTAAATTCTTAGTCCAGAAGGAGCCTTGAGATGCCCTCTCTTTACTCCTTGGTAGAACTGTTTTAACCATCCCCTGAAAACAGATTTTTTTCTTTAAATCTCAAAATTCAGAGATTCCACAATCAGAAGTTACTTCTCATTATTGCCTTGTGGTCTGCTGTGGGCATCTGTCGAATGGTGTGAACTCTGCGTGGGGAGCCTGGCCTACCCTCCAGGCCCACGGTTTGGGCTGTGGTGGTGCCATGCTGTGCTCAGGGGCCTTCTTTTTTGGAAGTCTGGGCTCCAGTGAGCCTTGGTCGTGTTCTTTTATGGAACCTTGGGTGCTAGACCACTCTGACCCTCAGTCTCATTTGCAGGTTCTGGGGAGGATTAAATGAGCTCATGGGATATCCAGGTGACTGAGGCAGAGTCGGCTCGGGATGAATCTTTGCTTCGTTTTCATTAGCTGCGGAGAAGACGATGACAGCTTGGTGCCTCTCCAACTTTAATATGGGTATGCCTCTCTTGGGGATCTTGTTAAATGCAGGCTGGTATTCAGTAGTTCTGGGTGGGGCCTGGATTCTGTGCTTCTAACAAGCTCCTAGGTGAGGGTGACGCTGAGGGCAAGGGTTTGGCACCTGTGTTTCTCCCTTTCTGGAAGAGCAGGATGTCTGCCCCACCCCCACCCCGAGAGGAGAAAACATCCGCAATGTGACTACTAGGAACCAGCTTCCCTCACATGCAAGGGTCCTGTACCACTGCTCCCAACCATTCCGTCTGAGGCGCAGCAAGCCAAAACACTGAAATGCTGAGGTTTGCAGCAAAGAGGAGGTTTATTCACAGGGCAGCCAAGCGAGGACGTGACGTGACAATAGGTCTCAAATCCGCCTCCCCAAAGGCAAGGGGCTTTGGGTATCTGTGGGATAAAGAATAAAGAAGCAGGGCAGTATGAGGCATGGGGAGCATGAGGAAAGGTGATTGGAAAAACGTGTGCTCATCATTGTTCTGAGCTGGCCTAACTAGGCTACAGGCCTCAGCACATTCTCAGGCTGGAGTTTTCGGCCCTCTGATGGCAGGAGGTCAAAAGGCACTTGCCCGGGTGGAAGATCGGTGGTCCTCTCCACTCTAAACCAGCTCAGCCTAACCAGGCACAGCTGATTCCAAGTTCCTGGAGGATCACGGGGCAAACATCTTATTGCTTATGCTACATGCTACTTGGAGGACGTGCAGGTGTTCAAGCTACCTTGATGAGTGAAGACCGGGATTTGACTAATCATGACACCTTGTTTCACCTCCAGGCGAGCAGAAGAGAGCTGTAGGCTGAGTCTGGCTCCTAGCACCTGGAATTGGAGGCAGGTGGTTTAAAAACGGGCTTTCCCACCCTCTGTGTGATATAAGGTAGATAGATTATTGAACCTTCCTGTGCCTGTTTCTCCACAAGCAGCATGGGGACACTCAGAGTCCCTCTCTTGGGGGCTGTTATGGGGGTTCAGTGAGATATAGATGCATGCACGGGCACACGGGAGACACCCAGTGTGTGTTCCCTTCGTGCTTATTTTTATTAGGACACCAGTATTGTTAGAACATTTCTGGTTTGGACAACAAATTAGATAGGTGGTCATTGCTATAGTTTATGCGAGAGCAATTCACATTGCCATTTGCAAAAAAGTAGTTGGTTGTCCAGTGGGGATTATAAACATCCGTTTAACATGAGCTACTGAACAGATAGTTCACACAGTAAGTACTTTATTTAAAATCAATTCTCTTTGTTTTCTTAAGCAATTGTTAACCCCCAATTTCGTGAGTACTACCAAGTAAGTCACTTGAAAATCATCTAGAGCAATCTATTTCACTTAGCAAGCCTAAAGCTATAGTTCAACCATTTTATTGACTGTTCTATGACAAAAATTACTCTAAACAGCTATTCCCTGGATAAGTAATCAGCTAAAGCTAGTTTGACTGACTAAATCGATTTACTGAGTTAATAAGCCAGTTGTTTTAGAATAGGTCGAATTCATATTTCTCATCCATTCTGCATTAAACTGTTTCCCATTCGTACATACCCACATTCCTACTTCTGTGCTGTAGGGCTTGGCTGAACTACACCTGCCTTCAGTGAAACTTTTCTCTCCTGCACAATTGGAGATAATTTTAGTCTCGTGACTCCCACGGGGTTACCTCTGTTGTGACACTTGACTCTTTGGTGGCATATTTTATTTGAAAAAGCCTTCCGTTACTCCGGGCACGTCAAACAGTAAATGCTTTCTCTTCGTAAACCTGCATAACAATTTTCTGAACTCTTCTGCTCTGGGCAAGATTCATCAGTACACCAGGCAAACATAGTGAAAGAGGAGACAGTACTTGTGTTGCATTCAATTGGGTCTTGATACCTAAGTGTGACTCTTAACCAAGGATTATGCAGTAGTTAAGGACACAGATTCAAGTTGTTTAGGGTGTGTCCTAAAGTGTCAGTGGCAGAATTTAAGTCTCTACTCTGGAAATTGTAGACCTGAGACAAACTACTTCCCTAAACGTCATTTCCTACGTCTGAGAAAGATAATAGTATCTACCTTGTCGTAGACTGAATAATACCATTGCCCCCAAATGTCCACATTCTACTCTCCAGAACCTGTGAATGTGACCTTAAATGGCAGAAGGCACTTTGCCAGTGGGATGAAAGTAATGGTTCTCAGATGGGAAGATTCTCCTGGACTACCTGGATGGGCCCAAATATAACCACTGGTGTTCTCGTAAGAGAGAGGCAGAGGGAATTTGTACTCCAAATAGAATGTGATGACGAAGTTGGGGTTGCATTGATGTGGCCAGAAGTGAAGGAATGCTGGCGAGGAAACAAACAGATTCTCGCTTAGAGCCTCTAGAAGGAGGATGGATGGCCCTGTCGACTTCTGGTTTCAGCCCAGGGAAACTGGTTTTGGACCTCTGTCTTGCAGAACCATAAGAAAATAAGTGTGTTGTGTTAGAAGCAAGCACATTTGTAGTCATTTGTTACAGCAGCCATAGGGAACTAATGCCTACCTCATAGGAAGTAGTTCTCCAATTAAAATGTGTGACTGGAAACACACTTAGTGGCATGTGTGACACACACTAGTTATGCTACCGTAGGTCGTTCTTGGAAACTGAAGCCTTGGTTTTGAGAGATCATCAAAACCAGTACAATGGTTGCCATGTTTCTCCTTGTTCAGCCTGGTGACCAACCCGGTAGAGAGAGCTCCATCCTTTCCCACAGGACCCCAACTGTGGGTACGTAGAGGGAAGCGGTTATGTCTCCCTTAAGGCACCTTTTTCTTTTCCTTTCTACTTTTGTCTTCATTAATCTTCATCCAACTGACCTTTCTAAATTTTACAGAAAACAAAACCATTTCTCCATGGATTCAGATACTACCCCAAGTTAATATTCCAACCAAGTTCTTGTTCTTCCGGGTCTCATCACCAGAAATTGCTGAGCCTAACTCTACTCTAGTTTCTAGGATCACTCATTTTCTCATTTCTCCCTTCTCCTTTTAGTTCAGAGTCTTGTCAATTTAGTTCCTTCCCTAACCACAACTTATAGTACGGTGGCACAGCAAAGTGATGAAAGTCTAGACGGTCTGGTTTTAATCCCGGGTTTTGCCACCTACTTACTGTGTGGCATTAGGCAAGCTCTTCAACGTCTCTGGGCCTCAGTTGCCCCCAGAAGAGTGAACATTATGAATATTCCCTACATCTAGGGTTGCCATTATGAGGAATAAGTGAGTTAATATTTGGTAAGCCCTTAGAATAGTACTTGTTATAGTCTAAGCACTACAGTTGTGCTTGTTAATAATAATAAATGAAATTCCAAGCGTATAACTTACTCAACATTCTGTCATAACTTTGAAGTGTTGGTCTATCTGTTGGCTCACGTTGCAGGTAAATGAGTCGAGGCATGGGCTGAGGCATTGCTATCACTGGGTGGTGTGTTCCCAGAACTTGGAACAGCGGTGTGAAATGGGTAGTGGTTCTATTGGAGACAGGGCAGACTGGAAAATGACAGCCTGGGAAGGAGGTGTGGTGTCCATAGCTTTGGTGTTAGAGGTGCTGCCTGCTGAAGCACCAGTGCCGGCCTAAGCCGTAAATGGGGTGCTGGGGTAAAGAGGAGCAGGATGGAAGATGACAGCGTGGGAAGGAGGTGTGGTGTCCATAGGTTCGGGGTCTGACGGGCTTCCTGCTGAAGCACCGATGCCCGGCAGGGCCGTAAATGGGGTGCTGGGAAAAACAGGAGCAGAATGGAAGATGACAGCGTGTGAAGGTGGTGTGGTGTCCATAGGTTCGGGGTCTGACGTGCTTCCTGCTGAAGCACCGATGCCCGCCAGGGCCGTAAATGGGGTGGTCGGGAAAACAGGAGCAGAACGGAAGATGACAGCGTGTGAAGGTGGTGTGGTGTCCATAGGTTCGGGGTCTGACGGGCTTCCTGCTGAAGCACCGATGCCCGCCAGGGACATAAATGGGGTGGTCGGGAAAACAGGAGCAGAATGGAAGATGACAGCGTGTGAAGGTGGTGTGGTGTCCATAGGTTCGGGGTCTGACGTGCTTCCTGCTGAAGCACCGATGCCCGCCAGGGCCGTAAATGGGGTGGTCGGGAAAACAGGAGCAGAATGGAAGATGACAGCGTGTGAAGGTGGTGTGGTGTCCATAGGTTCGGGGTCTGACGTGCTTCCTGCTGAAGCACCGATGCCCGCCAGGGCCGTAAATGGGGTGCTGGGGAAAACAGGAGCAGAATGGGAGAGGACAGCGTGTGAAGGAGGTGTGGTGTCCATAGCTTCCATATTAGAGGTACTGCCTGCCTTATCTGAGAGCAGAGAATGAAAGTGGGAGAGCCTCTTCCTAGATTCTAACTCCTCTGAATTTATAGCACTGGCTCTGCCTGGCTTTATGACATATCCATTGTACGTGTCACAGAGAAAGTGCAGGCGGGGCAGGGGGTGATGCAGGGGTCACATGCAAGCCCAGCTGCTGGCTTAACCCCGGCCCAAAGGCAAAGGGCAGGGCCCCTTCTGGACTTTCTAGTGGCTGGGACTTCTGGCTGTGGGTGGCAGGTGTTTGGCACCAGATGGGCCACCATGCGGAGACTGTTGGGGACTGTGGAAGCCTCCTCCAGAGCTCACCCTGCCTGGCGACTGGCTCTGCAGGCCCCTCAGCCCTGCGTATGTATCGGCCAGGCCTTCCCCACCACGGGGCCCAGAGGCCAGAGCCTGCTCAGACCTGAGGGCAGGAGGCAGCCAGAGCTTACCAGGGTGTGGGCCACCTCGTCCGCAGACCTCCCCAGCTCTTCTGCGAGACCTGGAGACAGGATCGCCTTCTCCAGGGCTGCTCAGCTGCCAGCATCACCATGAGCCAGGTGGCCAAGGTTTCTGAGCAGGAGATGCAGAGCCCTGATCCGACTGGATGCTGCAGCCCACGATGTCCCTTCCTGGCAGATAGGTTCTTTCTTCACTTCTGTTTTGAAATTTGGTAAAAGAACATTTAAACCTTGGCCTGTCCTTCAGGGTATATAGATGGTAGTGGCTTAGCCGGGATTCAATCCAAGCCTGTGTGATTCCAGAGCTTGTGCTCTGGACTGTGGTGCCTCCTTATCGTATATGCTTCATGTGTTACTTGTTTTTCTTTTTTTCTTGTAGTCCTTATGGTACTTAGCCCTAAGTGCCATACCTGTAACGAACAGCTACACTGCCCTGTAGGAGGTCTTCTTTTGTTCAACGCATGAATTGGTCATCCACCACACTGTGTTCTAATCTCAGAAGATACAGGTCAGGGAGCACCAGTTGTCAGCATGGCACCATTCCATATTTCTAACTGAGGCTTGAAGCCCGTATTTTCCCTTTGTCTAGTTTGAAGGATCCAGATATGTAAAGATGATATTCTAGATAAATCATGGTCTATCCTGAAAGAAATTCACCAGTGAATTGTTCCATATGGATTAGAAGCCAGCTTCTCTGGCCTTCCTGGAGTATATCCAGTAAGGCGTCTCATTCATGTCTAGAAAGCAAATATATCATTTATTGCAACTTCAGCGTGGAGCGATGTATTGGTATAAAGTACGATCAACACAATTTGGTCATTGTGAGTATGACAGCTGGGTCCACTCTTTACTACCCATATGTAACTCTAGGGATTCTTATGCCCAAGAGAGGAGACGTACTCTTGGCTGTCTAGGACAAGGGAAGCATGTGTTGTTATTCAGGAGCTGGAAGCTTCAGCATGACAGGTAGGAATTGAACAATCCTGGTCTACACATCACTTGACCTTGCTTAAAACTTGTTTCTTTGGCTTGCTTCATTGGAGTGTTTTCTCCCTCCTGGGGCTGACATTGTCTGTTATGTATCACGCATGTGACATGTAGAAGTTTCAGAACCCAAAATCATATAGATCAGTAAAAATGTATATATATATATAAACCTATTGAAACTCACACTGGGCATAATTCATATATTCCAAAATCAGTTTGACCCTCTGCTCTTGAGATTCTTTTTATGGTATGTCCCAGCAAATCTGGGCTTCCATCCCCAATAAATTTTGGGGTTGGAGGACACAAAAGCTTTTGCTCAGACCTAAATTCTGTCTGAAAACAAGGGAAATATTATAAGCCCTTTGTAACCTCTCCAAGAGCAGAAATGATTTACAGCTGTGGCATTGAACCATAATTCCTCAATCTCATTTGAGAAGAGTCCAGTTAGAAACAGTGTCTTGATTTTTGTTTCTTTTGTTTCTTCCCTGTTTTCTTGTCTTGCTTACCAACAATCCATTGTAATTCATGAGTTAGTATGGCAGCAGGCTGAGTGTTCCCTGGAGCTCATTAAATGAAGTGTTTTTCCTAAAATGACGTTTGTCTCCTTGTTTTCAGCCCCTCTTCTTTCCTCTGCCCTTTACTATAACCAGAGCTCAGCAAAAGCTGAGTGACTTTGTGCAGACCTTACTTAGGCTCAGCCTTTTTTTCTTCATTATTTTATTCATGGCTCCTCCATTTCATTGCTTGCCTTCTCGACATGTGTTGAAATCTTTCTGTGGTTGATGACTTCCAGAATATCTTGGCTTTTATTGGTTGATTAATTTTGGTATTTCTACAGTTTTATTTAGATATGGTTTCAGGAGGAACAGAAAGTAAATATATTTCCTAGTCTGCCATCTTGAGCTGAAAATCCCTGTGGATTTTAGCATCCAATGTTCCCATGGGAAAACACCCAACCATGGCCTTAATAGATGTAACACTCAAGATTTCAGCTTTTGTTGAGCAATCACTAAGGATTTCATATGTGGTCATTTCTAATGGGGAAATAATAACTATCTCATGACGTTGATTTGAGGATTAAATTAGATAATGAACATGAAAATGCTTTCTAAGATTTAAAAATCAGTCAAAATGTTTTTTGTTATTATTTGATTTGTTGCTATTTCAACTTCACTTGACAGTTGTTTATGACCTTGCGTATGTGAGAAAATGTCCTCTGGGTTATTTTTCTGAAAGCCAGAATGTATTTTTCAATAGCTCAATGGAACTGGCATCATTTGTGAAGGTTAAGGGTGAAGGGGTAAATGTTTCTTGACACCTATCACTTTACAGTGTTTTCAGGAACTAATTGACTCATGTATTCCTCTTCCAAATTTGGTTGAGGACCTCCTACCAGCCACATGCTCTACGTCAGGTGTTGGAAAGCATTTTCTGGATTTGAAATATCTTAGGCTTTGTGGGCCATATACAGTTTCTGTAGCTTCTCCTCCTCTTTCCTCTTCAACAAGCTTTCTAAACGTGAGAACCATTATTAGCTCACAGTCCCACAGATCCAGGCTGAGAGCCTGATTTGATTCGTGGGCATTATTTGCCAATTGCTGCTCTGCGTGTTCACTGAGGAGGGGGACCATGTTTGAGTAATCATTTCTTTGAATCAACTGTTGGTCTTCTGGGGCTTGTCCTTGCTCTCCTACAGTCTCTAATCAGCGTGGCATCCAGAGAGATCTTGTTAAAACATAAGTCAGATCATGTCACTCAAATTTCTTCAGTGGCTTCTTCACAGAAAATGCAAAGTCCTCAGAGTGCCTCCACAGACCTAGAAATCTGGGCCTCTGTTTCCTCTCTGACTGTTTCGTTCTCCTCTCCAATTTGCTCGCTCTGTTTTCCACACGCTGACATCCTTTCTGCTCCTTGGATACTCCAAACCTACTCTTGCCTCATTGACTTTCTGCCGCACGCCAGCCGCAGAAAGAGGATTTCACCGCCCAGGGTCAGAAGGGAAGGGGTGAGGACCTGAAGTAGCACTGACGAATGGGGTCAGAAGCCCATGGGGTCAGAAGGCTGCAATGAGAAGCCTACTCACCGCAACAAAGAATAGACCCCCGCTCGCCGAAACTAGAGAAAGCTCGCATGCAGCAATGAAGACCCAATGCAGCCAAAAATAAATAAATAAAACATAAAGTATAGAATCTTAAAAAAGCAACAAAAAAATCGATAAAGAATATTACGAGAATAGAATCACAGGCCAGTTTCTCCTTTGAACATGCATGCAAAATGTGTAAAGAGAAGCACAAACTGTATCCATGGTATGTAAAACAATCATATATCAGAATCAAAGTAGCTTTATTCTGGCAATGCAAGGTTGCTTTAATGTCCAAACATGAAACTGATCCCAGGAATGAATTAGAGTGGGGAAAGAAGTCATTTAAAACTGAAATCTTGGGACTTCCCTGGTGGTCCAGTATTTAGAACATGAAGCTTTCACTGCTGGGGCCCTGGGGTCCAATCCCAGGTCAGGGAACTAAGATCCTGCAAGACATGAGGCAGGGCCCCGAAAAAAACAAAGAAAGGAAAGAAAGAAGTCTTAACCAGGAGACGCACAAGATCGAATAAACATAACAGATAACACCTTATGAAAAGTAGGTGAAGATTATGGAATATTCTAAAATTTAAAACAAAAAGAAAGTTTTAAAGATTCAAAAGGATGTGACAAATATTGTACATAGGCAAAAATAAAATGAAATAAAATATACAAATGATGGGAACCCAAAATTCCAGATGCCCAAGTCCTGTCTCTGAAGAGTCTCATTCAATGGGTTCAGGATTTCCTCTATATTTAAAAACCTGCAGGTGATTCTGGTATGATTCACAGACACAATGTAAAGCTTCTCTTTTACAGGAAAGAATGCCAGATTATTTTGTTATCTTATAGTTATACTAACAGGTTGTACTATTGACGGATAAGTCTGCTGTCAAAATGCACCCCCACTAGGGGTAAAAAAGGAACTAGTAGTCTCTACTGCTACTTGGTGGCAGCATGCATGTATTGCAAGGGCAATTATTGTAGCAGTCCAAATTAGTGGAACATTTTAGAATTGGAAGACTACATACAGATCATCTAGTCAAGGTTCCAACTATTAAAGTTGTGAAAACTAAGGCCCATATAAATGACATGATTTATCTCCAAAGAGCATTAGTGAAAGTATGAAATAAAAAATATCTCTGAACTTTTAATTTAGTGCCGTTTTTATTAATCTCAAGTATTAGCTTAAACTTGAGTGTGCTCACGTTTACTGGTTGCGTGCCTTTTAGTAAGTTACTAAAACACTTTTCTTAAAAATAGACGTATTTATTTATTTATCTTTGGCTGCCTAGGCTCTTCGTTGCTGTGCGCGGGCTTTCTCTAGTTGCGGTGAGCGGGGGCTACTCTTTGTTGCAGTACGCGGGCTTCTCATTGTGGTGGCTTCTCGTTGTTGCTGAGCACGGGGTCTAGGTGCGTGGGCTTCAGTAGCTGTGGTTCACGGGCTCTAGCACGCAGGCTCAGTAGTTGTGGCACATGGTCTTAGTTGCTCCGTGGCATGTGGGATCTTCCCGGACCAGGGCTCAAACGTGTGTCCCGTGCACTGGCAGGTGGATCCTTAACCACCGCGCCAACAGGGAAGCCCTACTAATACACTTTTAACTTTGCTTTTCACGTATGTAAAACGGTGAGCCTTGACTGATATAGAATATGAGATAACCCAGCACTGTTCTTAACACATATATGTAGTTAAAATTTTTTGGCTCTCATCCCACTTAAACAGCCTCTATCCCCTTAATAATGAATGTGTCTTTCAGCTAGCAGAGCACCCCAGAGCTGACCACATTCTGGCAAGAGATATAGGATTCTTTTTCTTACTGGGGGTTCTTTATACCTGATATTTGAAGCGCACTTAAACTTGAACAACTCTTGTTTATACTGTATTAATGGATTTGATGGATGAATTTTAGAAAGTAATATGCAGGAATTGAGCTGCCTTACTCTCAAGAAATATAATTCGATAGTGGTGGCTAGAACGATAAACAGTGTTTGGACAGGGAGTCCATACTGGATGTGAACTTCCTGTACTCCCATTCGTCTATTAAGAATAAATGGAATCCTTTCAAAATGTGTTCTAAAGGGCAGTTATTTCTTTCTGCCTCATTTAAGTTACCTGCAAGAAAAAGACAATCTCCTGCATCCTTGTTTAATAGGCTTTTAACATAAAGCAGATAATTTTTTGCAACATTTCCCAAACTTTTCGTTATCCAATTGGCTGAGGCTTCTCAACGATTATCATTTCACAACAATATCTCCATCTTCAGCTTCTTTCAATGAATTGGCCTAATAGATGTGCCATTAAAACAGAGCTTCACTCTCAACGTAGTTTTAATTTTGTATTCAAAGGGTATGAAGGATTCAGCCATAACAGAGGGTGGATTTCTGATACATGCTACATGATGGATGCAACTAATTGAAAGGAGTCAGGCATGAAAGGCTACATATTGTATGGTTCCATTTATATGAAATGTCCAGCAGTGGCAAATCCATACACACAGAAAAGATTCTACATTAGTGGTTGCCAGGGGTTTGGAAGAGAGGGAAATGGGGAATGACTCCTTAAAATGGGTGTAGGTTTCCTCTTGGTTGATGAAAATGTTTTGCAGCTAGGCAGTGGTGATAGTTGCACAACATTGTGACAGTAGTAAATTCCACTGAATGGTACGGTGAATTGTAAAATGATCCAAATGGTGGATTTTGTGTTATGTTCCTTTTACTACAATAAAAAGGAGAAAGAATTCGGGAAAGACTTAGAGTTTGGGAAACTAAGGTGAACTGGTCAAGAAAAAGACAGCTCTATTGTTCAGTTTTCTCTCAGCTCTCCCAGTGCATTAATCCTCAGCCAAAAGTAGCCTGAACTTGTAGATGATAGTCATTCAACACAGTCCAGGGAAAAGTAAATAAAATAAAACCCAACTCTTCTTCTTTAGCACATGTAGGAAAGGTTAGCTTGCTGCTCAGCCACGTGGACATTCATGAAGAGGTTTCACTTTAGGTGTCCTCTACTTCAGTACTTTACTCACTTGAGCTCATTCACACATGTAGGCAACAGCATTCCTTAATTCGATGGAATCTGCAGCACTGGTTGTGATCGGTCTCATGGAAAGAAAAGGAAAGGTGGCGCGGAAGCCAAGGGAAGAGATTTTCAAGACAGAGACGTTGTTTAAGATCTGACTCGGCTTGGCGGTCACAAAGATAAGGATTGAGAAGTAGTGCCCTGGACTTGTCAACGGAGAAATCATTGGGGGCTTCAAGGAGATCAGTTTCACGAGAGTAGTGGGGCAGAAACCAGACCGCAGTGTGGATGGGAGGGGAGAAATGGGGGGCAAGTCAAGAAATTGATGGCAAAGGGAAAGAAGGGAGGGGTGGATAGGAGGACAGGAGAATGGAATGGAGGAGAGCATTTCCTTGTGGCTCTTTAATATGGCTGGGAGGGGCCAACAGAGAAGGAGAGCGTGAAGATGTAGGAAGAGGGGGTGGCATCCCGAGCCCAAGGAGGACTGGCCCCTGTCTTCAGCTCCCAACAGCTGGATGTTCCCTCCCTCTAGCTTTCCACGTAGGCTGTGGAAGTTGCCCCTTGCCTCCTTGGATCAGCCACCCTTGATTCGTTCGTCCTTTTCTTATTTCTCAGCACATCTGGGTCATACGTTATGTGAAGACAAACAAATCACCACTGATGCTTAATTTTCTTGAAAAATCCCCAGGCAGGTACCATTTTGGAGACCTACATATTGTGCCTCAGCAAGCCAAAGTAGCCCATATTTCCTCTCTCATTGGGAGAGATTGCTGTTTCTTGGAGAACCTGATGAAGAGGGTGACTCGCACTTAGGAATAACGTTGCTTGAAAAGTGCAAAAGGTGAGGTAGTTTGGCTCTGAGGGGCCTCTGAGGCCTGAGACTTCCTGAGAGATGGCAGACTCACAGCTCCCATTTCCCTCTGCCCCTGGGCTATGAGCTCATCAAATGAGATGGTAAATAAAGTCACTGACATGGTTTAAAGGATAATTTAGTTCTCTCTTGTTCACTCAGAGCAAATTGAATGGAATTTGCATACAACATATGGATGAAATATCCATACGATGGGGCTTGACCATATCCTCATGGTTCCCCTTCCCTTTTCTACATCTGGCCCCTTTAGCTCTGCAGACTTAACCCCACACCATCAGTCCACCCAGTCGGTCCGCTGAACGTCTCTTGCTCCTTCGCATCTGGTCGTTGTCGTCACCTTGTTCTCCACTACCGCCTCCTGCGGTAGCTGTTAGGCCCAGGGAGGTTGGTTCACTGTGAGCAAGTAACTGTCAACTCCATGGACAGGTGGAAGTGACTTGGCAGCCGGGATTTGCCCATCCTGAGTTCATTATACCCATGAGGGTCAAGGAGAATGGGGATGCAGCTGGTCTGCAGAGCCCCGGCAGTTCTGAGACACATGCTCCTGGATCCACACGTTGCTCCATACCCAGCCTTGCCTTGCTTTGTTCTCTCTCTTGACTCCATCCAGGTTTCTGCTCTCCTTGTCCCTTTGGGGAGGGAGGCCAGTACCAGCCCAGGTGTAGTCCCCCAAAGCTTCCTACTTCCAAGCGTTACGTAGGCTTGTACATCCCCTTGCTTGGGTTGCCCTGGCATTCGTGCCAACAAGTTGAGTGGTTTATGCCCTAGGCTCTCTCTTCTGGCAAGAATGTGCCTGAAAATCTCCATCTCTGGTTTGGTGGCCCCCAAAAATTCCCAGTCAGTTTTGGTGAGGGGACACTTGGTGACAGTGTTGTCTTTCGAAATGAGTAGTTCCGTTACCGACAATACTTTGCTCCCCATACATTATTTATAAGGTTTCCCTGTTTGTATGTGCAAACTATTTGTGTGTATATTTGGAGAAATACATTGTACAGCCCTCTTTTTTATTTCTTCCACACACCCTAGAGATGTCATAGAGACAGTAAATATGTCCAACTTTTTGAGAAATTGGAACAATCAAGACTTACCTGTATGGAATGCTGTTAATGATGTCAATTCCCGCGACAGTACCTTTCATCTGACACACTTAGGGACTGTTAACAGATTAAAAGCAGTAAGAGACACGGATAGAGAGAATTTTCATTATCTTGTGCTCTGAAATCTTGGATTTTCATTGGTTTCAATGGGCCTGAAATTGTATTTTCTTTAGTAGGCACATAGAAGCCTCTAGCGGTATTCTTAATAAAGCAAGGTGAGTTATAAGCAATCATCTGATGGAGGGTAAATGTATCACAGTCCAGTTTAAGAAAAATACAATATAAAAGTCTTACCATGGAAGAAAATCTTTATATGATCTTTTGAAAAAACAAAGCTTCAAGAAACATAAAGACATGACACCATATTCAGTTTAAAGTCAGTGACTTGTAAGCAAGGCAAAGCAAAGACAGTCTGATTAAGACCGTTGCATTGTTCTGGCATTTTTTAGGTCTCACCCATTTCTGTGGCCTTTTTAGAACCTAAGCTTCTAGGGCACAGAGAACTTCATCTTGACGTAGGGCTGAGCAAATGCACGGAGCATTTCTCAATAAGTAGGCATTAAATTCTTAGTCCAGAAGGAGCCTTGAGATGCCCTCTCTTTACTCCTTGGTAGAACTGTTTTAACCATCCCCTGAAAACAGATTTTTTTCTTTAAATCTCAAAAATCAGAGATTCCACAATCAGAAGTTACTTCTCATTATTGCCTTGTGGTCTGCTGTGGGCATCTGTCGAATGGTGTGAACTCTGCGTGGGGAGCCTGGCCTACCCTCCAGGCCCACGGTTTGGGCTGTGGTGGTGCCATGCTGTGCTCAGGGGCCTTCTTTTTTGGAAGTCTGGGCTCCAGTGAGCCTTGGTCGTGTTCTTTTATGGAACCTTGGGTGCTAGACCACTCTGACCCTCAGTCTCATTTGCAGGTTCTGGGGAGGATTAAATGAGCTCATGGGATATCCAGGTGACTGAGGCAGAGTCGGCTCGGGATGAATCTTTGCTTCGTTTTCATTAGCTGCGGAGAAGACGATGACAGCTTGGTGCCTCTCCAACTTTAATATGGGTATGCCTCTCTTGGGGATCTTGTTAAATGCAGGCTGGTATTCAGTAGTTCTGGGTGGGGCCTGGATTCTGTGCTTCTAACAAGCTCCTAGGTGAGGGTGACGCTGAGGGCAAGGGTTTGGCACCTGTGTTTCTCCCTTTCTGGAAGAGCAGGATGTCTGCCCCACCCCCACCCCGAGAGGAGAAAACATCCGCAATGTGACTACTAGGAACCAGCTTCCCTCACATGCAAGGGTCCTGTACCACTGCTCCCAACCATTCCGTCTGAGGCGCAGCAAGCCAAAACACTGAAATGCTGAGGTTTGCAGCAAAGAGGAGGTTTATTCACAGGGCAGCCAAGCGAGGACGTGACGTGACAATAGGTCTCAAATCCGCCTCCCCAAAGGCAAGGGGCTTTGGGTATCTGTGGGATAAAGAATAAAGAAGCAGGGCAGTATGAGGCATGGGGAGCATGAGGAAAGGTGATTGGAAAAACGTGTGCTCATCATTGTTCTGAGCTGGCCTAACTAGGCTACAGGCCTCAGCACATTCTCAGGCTGGAGTTTTCGGCCCTCTGATGGCAGGAGGTCAAAAGGCACTTGCCCGGGTGGAAGATCGGTGGTCCTCTCCACTCTAAACCAGCTCAGCCTAACCAGGCACAGCTGATTCCAAGTTCCTGGAGGATCACGGGGCAAACATCTTATTGCTTATGCTACATGCTACTTGGAGGACGTGCAGGTGTTCAAGCTACCTTGATGAGTGAAGACCGGGATTTGACTAATCATGACACCTTGTTTCACCTCCAGGCGAGCAGAAGAGAGCTGTAGGCTGAGTCTGGCTCCTAGCACCTGGAATTGGAGGCAGGTGGTTTAAAAACGGGCTTTCCCACCCTCTGTGTGATATAAGGTAGATAGACTATTGAACCTTCCTGTGCCTGTTTCTCCACAAGCAGCATGGGGACACTCAGAGTCCCTCTCTTGGGGGCTGTTATGGGGGTTCAGTGAGATATAGATGCATGCACGGGCACACGGGAGACACCCAGTGTGTGTTCCCTTCGTGCTTATTTTTATTAGGACACCAGTATTGTTAGAACATTTCTGGTTTGGACAACAAATTAGATAGGTGGTCATTGCTATAGTTTATGCGAGAGCAATTCACATTGCCATTTGCAAAAAACTAGTTGGTTGTCCAGTGGGGATTATAAACATCCGTTTAACATGAGCTACTGAACAGATAGTTCACGCAGTAAGTACTTTATTTAAAATCAATTCTCTTTGTTTTCTTAAGCAATTGTTAACCCCCAATTTCGTGAGTACTACCAAGTAAGTCACTTGAAAATCATCTAGAGCAATCTATTTCACTTAGCAAGCCTAAAGCTATAGTTCAACCATTTTATTGACTGTTCTATGACAAAAATTACTCTAAACAGCTATTCCCTGGATAAGTAATCAGCTAAAGCTAGTTTGACTGACTAAATCGATTTACTGAGTTAATAAGCCAGTTGTTTTAGAATAGGACGAATTCATATTTCTCATCCATTCTGCATTAAACTGTTTCCCATTCGTACATACCCACATTCCTACTTCTGTGCTGTAGGGCTTGGCTGAACTACACCTGCCTTCAGTGAAACTTTTCTCTCCTGCACAATTGGAGATAATTTTAGTCTCGTGACTCCCACGGGGTTACCTCTGTTGTGACACTTGACTCTTTGGTGGCATATTTTATTTGAAAAAGCCTTCCGTTACTCCGGGCACGTCAAACAGTAAATGCTTTCTCTTCGTAAACCTGCATAACAATTTTCTGAACTCTTCTGCTCTGGGCAAGATTCATCAGTACACCAGGCAAACATAGTGAAAGAGGAGACAGTACTTGTGTTGCATTCAATTGGGTCTTGATACCTAAGTGTGACTCTTAACCAAGGATTATGCAGTAGTTAAGGACACAGATTCAAGTTGTTTAGGGTGTGTCCTAAAGTGTCAGTGGCAGAATTTAAGTCTCTACTCTGGAAATTGTAGACCTGAGACAAACTACTTCCCTAAACGTCATTTCCTACGTCTGAGAAAGATAATAGTATCTACCTTGTCGTAGACTGAATAATACCATTGCCCCCAAATGTCCACATTCTACTCTCCAGAACCTGTGAATGTGACCTTAAATGGCAGAAGGCACTTTGCCAGTGGGATGAAAGTAATGGTTCTCAGATGGGAAGATTCTCCTGGACTACCTGGATGGGCCCAAATATAACCACTGGTGTTCTCGTAAGAGAGAGGCAGAGGGAATTTGTACTCCAAAGAGAATGTGATGACGAAGTTGGGGTTGCACTGATGTGGCCAGAAGTGAAGGAATGCTGGCGAGGAAACAAACAGATTCTCGCTTAGAGCCTCTAGAAGGAGGATGGATGGCCCTGTCGACTTCTGGTTTCAGCCCAGGGAAACTGGTTTTGGACCTCTGTCTTGCAGAACCATAAGAAAATAAGTGTGTTGTGTTAGAAGCAAGCACATTTGTAGTCATTTGTTACAGCAGCCATAGGGAACTAATGCCTACCTCATAGGAAGTAGTTCTCCAATTAAAATGTGTGACTGGAAACACACTTAGTGGCATGTGTGACACACACTAGTTATGCTACCGTAGGTCGTTCTTGGAAACTGAAGCCTTGGTTTTGAGAGATCATCAAAACCAGTACAATGGTTGCCATGTTTCTCCTTGTTCAGCCTGGTGACCAACCCGGTAGAGAGAGCTCCATCCTTTCCCACAGGACCCCAACTGTGGGTACGTAGAGGGAAGCGGTTATGCCTCCCTTAAGGCACCTTTTTCTTTTCCTTTCTACTTTTGTCTTCATTAATCTTCATCCAACTGACCTTTCTAAATTTTACAGAAAACAAAACCATTTCTCCATGGATTCAGATACTACCCCAAGTTAATATTCCAACCAAGTTCTTGTTCTTCCGGGTCTCATCACCAGAAATTGCTGAGCTTAACTCTACTCTAGTTTCTAGGATCACTCATTTTCTCATTTCTCCCTTCTCCTTTTAGTTCAGAGTCTTGTCAATTTAGTTCCTTCCCTAACCACAACTTATAGTACGGTGGCACAGCAAAGTGATGAAAGTCTAGACGGTCTGGTTTTAATCCCGGGTTTTGCCACCTACTTACTGTGTGGCATTAGGCAAGCTCTTCAACGTCTCTGGGCCTCAGTTGCCCCCAGAAGAGTGAACATTATGAATATTCCCTACCTCTAGGGTTGCCATTATGAGGAATAAGTGAGTTAATATTTGGTAAGCCCTTAGAATAGTACTTGTTATAGTCTAAGCACTACAGTTGTGCTTGTTAATAATAATAAATGAAATTCCAAGCGTATAACTTACTCAACATTCTGTCATAACTTTGAAGTGTTGGTCTATCTGTTGGCTCACGTTGCAGGTAAATGAGTCGAGGCATGGGCTGAGGCATTGCTATCACTGGGTGGTGTGTTCCCAGAACTTGGAACAGCGGTGTGAAATGGGTAGTGGTTCTATTGGAGACAGGGCAGACTGGAAAATGACAGCCTGGGAAGGAGGTGTGGTGTCCATAGCTTTGGTGTTAGAGGTGCTGCCTGCTGAAGCACCAGTGCCGGCCTAAGCCGTAAATGGGGTGCTGGGGTAAAGAGGAGCAGGATGGAAGATGACAGCGTGGGAAGGAGGTGTGGTGTCCATAGGTTCGGGGTCTGACGGGCTTCCTGCTGAAGCACCGATGCCCGGCAGGGCCGTAAATGGGGTGCTGGGAAAAACAGGAGCAGAATGGAAGATGACAGCGTGTGAAGGTGGTGTGGTGTCCATAGGTTCGGGGTCTGACGTGCTTCCTGCTGAAGCACCGATGCCCGCCAGGGCCGTAAATGGGGTGGTCGGGAAAACAGGAGCAGAACGGAAGATGACAGCGTGTGAAGGTGGTGTGGTGTCCATAGGTTCGGGGTCTGACGTGCTTCCTGCTGAAGCACCGATGCCCGCCAGGGCCGTAAATGGGGTGGTCGGGAAAACAGGAGCAGAATGGAAGATGACAGCGTGTGAAGGTGGTGTGGTGTCCATAGGTTCGGGGTCTGACGTGCTTCCTGCTGAAGCACCGATGCCGCCAGGGCCGTAAATGGGGTGCTGGGGAAAACAGGAGCAGAATGGGAGAGGACAGCGTGTGAAGGTGGTGTGGTGTCCATAGGTTCGGGGTCTGACGTGCTTCCTGCTGAAGCACCGATGCCCGCCAGGGCCGTAAATGGGGTGCTGGGGAAAACAGGAGCAGAATGGGAGAGGACAGCGTGTGAAGGAGGTGTGGTGTCCATAGCTTCCATATTAGAGGTACTGCCTGCCTGATCTGAGAGCAGAGAGTGAAAGTGGGAGAGCCTCTTCCTAGATTCTAACTCGTCTGAATTTATAGCACTGGCTCTGCCTGGCTTTATGACATATCCATTGTACGTGTCACAGAGAAAGTGCAGGCGGGGCAGGGGGTGATGCAGGGGTCACATGCAAGCCCAGCTGCTGGCTTAACCCCGGCCCAAAGGCAAAGGGCAGGGCCCCTTCTGGACTTTCTAGTGGCTGGGACTTCTGGCTGTGGGTGGCAGGTGTTTGGCACCAGATGGGCCACCATGCGGAGACTGTTGGGGACTGTGGAAGCCTCCTCCAGAGCTCACCCTGCCTGGCGACTGGCTCTGCAGGCCCCTCAGCCCTGCGTATGTATCGGCCAGGCCTTCCCCACCACGGGGCCAGAGGCCAGAGCCTGCTCAGACCTGAGGGCAGGAGGCAGCCAGAGCTTACCAGGGTGTGGGCCACCTCGTCCGCAGACCTCCCCAGCTCCTCTGCGAGACCTGGAGACAGGATCGCCTTCTCCAGGGCTGCTCAGCTGCCAGCATCACCATGAGCCAGGTGGCCAAGGTTTCTGAGCAGGAGATGCAGAGCCCTGATCCGACTGGATGCTGCAGCCCACGATGTCCCTTCCTGGCAGATAGGTTCTTTCTTCACTTCTGTTTTGAAATTTGGTAAAAGAACATTTAAACCTTGGCCTGTCCTTCAGGGTATATAGATGGTAGTGGCTTAGCCGGGATTCGATCCAAGCCTGTGTGATTCCAGAGCTTGTGCTCTGGACTGTGGTGCCTCCTTATCGTATATGCTTCATGTGTTACTTGTTTTTCTTTTTTTCTTGTAGTCCTTATGGTACTTAGCCCTAAGTGCCATACCTGTAACGAACAGCTACACTGCCCTGTAGGAGGTCTTCTTTTGTTCAACGCATGAATTGGTCATCCACCACACTGTGTTCTAATCTCAGAAGATACAGGTCAGGGAGCACCAGTTGTCAGCATGGCACCATTCCATATTTCTAACTGAGGCTTGAAGCCCGTATTTTCCCTTTGTCTAGTTTGAAGGATCCAGATATGTAAAGATGATATTCTAGATAAATCATGGTCTATCCTGAAAGAAATTCACCAGTGAATTGTTCCATATGGATTAGAAGCCAGCTTCTCTGGCCTTCCTGGAGTATATCCAGTAAGGCGTCTCATTCATGTCTAGAAAGCAAATATATCATTTATTGCAACTTCAGCGTGGAGCGATGTATTGGTATAAAGTACGATCAACACAATTTGGTCATTGTGAGTATGACAGCTGGGTCCACTCTTTACTACCCATATGTAACTCTAGGGATTCTTATGCCCAAGAGAGGAGACGTACTCTTGGCTGTCTAGGACAAGGGAAGCATGTGTTGTTATTCAGGAGCTGGAAGCTTCAGCATGACAGGTAGGAATTGAACAATCCTGGTCTACACATCACTTGACCTTGCTTAAAACTTGTTTCTTTGGCTTGCTTCATTGGAGTGTTTCCTCCCTCCTGGGGCTGACATTGTCTGTTATGTATCACGCATGTGACATGTAGAAGTTTCAGAACCCAAAATCATATAGATCAGTAAAAATGTATATATATATATATAAACCTATTGAAACTCATACTGGGCATAATTCATATATTCCAAAATCAGTTTGACCCTCTGCTCTTGAGATTCTTTTTATGGTATGTCCCAGCAAATCTGGGCTTCCATCCCCAATAAATTTTGGGGTTGGAGGACACAAAAGCTTTTGCTCAGACCTAAATTCTGTCTGAAAACAAGGGAAATATTATAAGCCCTTTGTAACCTCTCCAAGAGCAGAAATGATTTACAGCTGTGGCATTGAACCATAATTCCTCGATCTCATTTGAGAAGAGTCCAGTTAGAAACAGTGTCTTGATTTTTGTTTCTTTTGTTTCTTCCCTGTTTTCTTGTCTTGCTTACCAACAATCCATTGTAATTCATGAGTTAGTATGGCAGCAGGCTGAGTGTTCCCTGGAGCTCATTAAATGAAGTGTTTTTCCTAAAATGACGTTTGTCTCCTTGTTTTCAGCCCCTCTTCTTTCCTCTGCCCTTTACTATAACCAGAGCTCAGCAAAAGCTGAGTGACTTTGTGCAGACCTTACTTAGGCTCAGCCTTTTTTTCTTCATTATTTTATTCATGGCTCCTCCATTTCATTGCTTGCCTTCTCGAAATGTGTTGAAATCTTTCTGTGGTTGATGACTTCCAGAATATCTTGGCTTTTATTGGTTGATTAATTTTGGTATTTCTACAGTTTTATTTAGATATGGTTTCAGGAGGAACAGAAAGTAAATATATTTCCTAGTCTGCCATCTTGAGCTGAAAATCCCTGTGGATTTTAGCATCCAATGTTCCCATGGGAAAACACCCAACCATGGCCTTAATAGATGTAACACTCAAGATTTCAGCTTTTGTTGAGCAATCACTAAGGATTTCATATGTGGTCATTTCTAATGGGGAAATAATAACTATCTCATGACGTTGATTTGAGGATTAAATTAGATAATGAACATGAAAATGCTTTCTAAGATTTAAAAATCAGTCAAAATGTTTTTTGTTATTATTTGATTTGTTGCTATTTCAACTTCACTTGACAGTTGTTTATGACCTTGCGTATGTGAGAAAATGTCCTCTGGGTTATTTTTCTGAAAGCCAGAATGTATTTTTCAATAGCTCAATGGAACTGGCATCATTTGTGAAGGTTAAGGGTGAAGGGGTAAATGTTTCTTGACACCTATCACTTTACAGTGTTTTCAGGAACTAACTGACTCATGTATTCCTCTTCCAAATTTGGTTGAGGACCTCCTACCAGCCACATGCTCTACGTCAGGTGTTGGAAAGCATTTTCTGGATTTGAAATATCTTAGGCTTTGTGGGCCATATACAGTTTCTGTAGCTTCTCCTCCTCTTTCCTCTTCAACAAGCTTTCTAAACGTGAGAACCATTATTAGCTCACAGTCCCACAGATCCAGGCTGAGAGCCTGATTTGATTCATGGGCATTATTTGCCAATTGCTGCTCTGCGTGTTCACTGAGGAGGGGGACCATGTTTGAGTAATCATTTCTTTGAATCAACTGTTGGTCTTCTGGGGCTTGTCCTTGCTCTCCTACAGTCTCTAATCAGCGTGGCATCCAGAGAGATCTTGTTAAAACATAAGTCAGATCATGTCACTCAAATTTCTTCAGTGGCTTCTTCACAGAAAATGCAAAGCCCTCAGAGTGCCTCCACAGACCTAGAAATCTGGGCCTCTGTTTCCTCTCTGACTGTTTCGTTCTCCTCTCCAATTTGCTCGCTCTGTTTTCCACACGCTGACATCCTTTCTGCTCCTTGGATACTCCAAACCTACTCTTGCCTCATTGACTTTCTGCCGCACGCCAGCCGCAGAAAGAGGATTTCACCGCCCAGGGTCAGAAGGGAAGGGGTGAGGACCTGAAGTAGCACTGACGAATGGGGTCAGAAGCCCATGGGGTCAGAAGGCTGCAATGAGAAGCCTACTCACCGCAACAAAGAATAGACCCCCGCTCGCCGAAACTAGAGAAAGCTCGCATGCAGCAATGAAGACCCAATGCAGCCAAAAATAAATAAATAAAACATAAAGTATAGAATCTTAAAAAAGCAACAAAAAAATCGATAAAGAATATTACGAGAATAGAATCACAGGCCAGTTTCTCCTTTGAACATGCATGCAAAATGTGTAAAGAGAAGCACAAACTGTATCCATGGTATGTAAAACAATCATATATCAGAATCAAAGTAGCTTTATTCTGGCAATGCAAGGTTGCTTTAATGTCCAAACATGAAACTGATCCCAGGAATGAATTAGAGTGGGGAAAGAAGTCATTTAAAACTGAAATCTTGGGACTTCCCTGGTGGTCCAGTATTTAGAACATGAAGCTTTCACTGCTGGGGCCCTGGGGTCCAATCCCAGGTCAGGGAACTAAGATCCTGCAAGACATGAGGCAGGGCCCCGAAAAAAACAAAGAAAGGAAAGAAAGAAGTCTTAACCAGGAGACGCACAAGATCGAATAAACATAACAGATAACACCTTATGAAAAGTAGGTGAAGATTATGGAATATTCTAACATTTAAAACAAAAAGAAAGTTTTAAAGATTCAAAAGGATGTGACAAATATTGTACATAGGCAAAAATAAAATGAAATAAAATATACAAATGATGGGAACCCAAAATTCCAGATGCCCAAGTCCTGTCTCTGAAGAGTCTCATTCAATGGGTTCAGGATTTCCTCTATATTTAAAAACCTGCAGGTGATTCTGGTATGATTCACAGACACAATGTAAAGCTTCTCTTTTACAGGAAAGAATGCCAGATTATTTTGTTATCTTATAGTTATACTAACAGGTTGTACTATTGACGGATAAGTCTGCTGTCAAAATGCACCCCCACTAGGGGTAAAAAAGGAACTAGTAGTCTCTACTGCTACTTGGTGGCAGCATGCATGTATTGCAAGGGCAATTATTGTAGCAGTCCAAATTAGTGGAACATTTTAGAATTGGAAGACTACATACAGATCATCTAGTCAAGGTTCCAACTATTAAAGTTGTGAAAACTAAGGCCCATATAAATGACATGATTTATCTCCAAAGAGCATTAGTGAAAGTATGAAATAAAAAATATCTCTGAACTTTTAATTTAGTGCCGTTTTTATTAATCTCAAGTATTAGCTTAAACTTGAGTGTGCTCACGTTTCCTGGTTGCGTGCCTTTTAGTAAGTTACTAAAACACTTTTCTTAAAAATAGACGTATTCATTTATTTATCTTTGGCTGCCTAGGCTCTTCGTTGCTGTGCGCGGGCTTTCTCTAGTTGCGGTGAGCGGGGGCTACTCTTTGTTGCAGTACGCGGGCTTCTCATTGTGGTGGCTTCTCGTTGTTGCTGAGCACGGGGTCTAGGTGCGTGGGCTTCAGTAGCTGTGGTTCACGGGCTCTAGCACGCAGGCTCAGTAGTTGTGGCACATGGTCTTAGTTGCTCCGTGGCATGTGGGATCTTCCCGGACCAGGGCTCAAACGTGTGTCCCGTGCACTGGCAGGTGGATCCTTAACCACCGCGCCAACAGGGAAGCCCTACTAATACACTTTTAACTTTGCTTTTCACGTATGTCAAACGGTGAGCCTTGACTGATATAGAATATGAGATAACCCAGCACTGTTCTTAACACATATATGTAGTTAAAATTTTTTGGCTCTCATCCCACTTAAACAGCCTCTATCCCCTTAATAATGAATGTGTCTTTCAGCTAGCAGAGCACCCCAGAGCTGACCACATTCTGGCAAGAGATATAGGATTCTTTTTCTTACTGGGGGTTCTTTATACCTGATATTTGAAGCGCACTTAAACTTGAACAACTCTTGTTTATACTGTATTAATGGATTTGATGGATGAATTTTAGAAAGTAATATGCAGGAATTGAGCTGCCTTACTCTCAAGAAATATAATTCGATAGTGGTGGCTAGAACGATAAACAGTGTTTGGACAGGGAGTCCATATTGGATGTGAACTTCCTGTACTCCCATTCGTCTATTAAGAATAAATGGAATCCTTTCAAAATGTGTTCTAAAGGGCAGTTATTTCTTTCTGCCTCATTTAAGTTACCTGCAAGAAAAAGACAATCTCCTGCATCCTTGTTTAATAGGCTTTTAACATAAAGCAGATAATTTTTTGCAACATTTCCCAAACTTTTCGTTATCCAATTGGCTGAGGCTTCTCAACGATTATCATTTCACAACACTATCTCCATCTTCAGCTTCTTTCAATGAATTGGCCTAATAGATGTGCCATTAAAACAGAGCTTCACTCTCAACGTAGTTTTAATTTTGTATTCAAAGGGTATGAAGGATTCAGCCATAACAGTGAGTGGATTTCTGATACATGCTACATGATGGATGCAACTAATTGAAAGGAGTCAGGCATGAAAGGCTACATATTGTATGGTTCCATTTATATGAAATGTCCAGCAGTGGCAAATCCATACACACAGAAAAGATTCTACATTAGTGGTTGCCAGGGGTTTGGAAGAGAGGGAAATAGGGAATGACTCCTTAAAATGGGTGTAGGTTTCCTCTTGGTTGATGAAAATGTTTTGCAGCTAGGCAGTGGTGATAGTTGCACAACATTGTGACAGTAGTAAATTCCACTGAATGGTACGGTGAATTGTAAAATGATCCAAATGGTGGATTTTGTGTTATGTTCCTTTTACTACAATAAAAAGGAGAAAGAATTCGGGAAAGACTTAGAGTTTGGGCAACTAAGGTGAACTGGTCAAGAAAAAGACAGCTCTATTGTTCAGTTTTCTCTCAGCTCTCCCAGTGCATTAATCCTCAGCCAAAAGTAGCCTGAACTTGTAGATGATAGTCATTCAACACAGTCCAGGGAAAAGTAAATAAAATAAAACCCAACTCTTCTTCTTTAGCACATGTAGGAAAGGTTAGCTTGCTGCTCAGCCACGTGGACATTCATGAAGACGTTTCACTTTAGGTGTCCTCTACTTCAGTACTTTACTCACTTGAGCTCATTCGCACATGTAGGCAACAGCATTCCTTAATTCGATGGAATCTGCAGCACTGGTTGTGATCGGTCTCATGGAAAGAAAAGGAAAGGTGGCGTGGAAGCCAAGGGAAGAGATTCTCAAGACAGAGACGTTGTTTAAGATCTGACTCGGCTTGGCGGTCACAAAGATAAGGATTGAGAAGTAGTGCCCTGGACTTGTCAACGGAGAAATCATTGGGGGCTTCAAGGAGATCAGTTTCACGAGAGTAGTGGGGCAGAAACCAGACCGCAGTGTGGATGGGAGGGGAGAAATGGGGGGCAAGTCAAGAAATTGATGGCAAAGGGAAAGAAGGGAGGGGTGGATAGGAGGACAGGAGAATGGAATGGAGGAGAGCATTTCCTTGTGGCTCTTTAATATGGCTGGGAGGGGCCAACAGAGAAGGAGAGCGTGAAGATGTAGGAAGAGGGGGTGGCATCCCGAGCCCAAGGAGGACTGGCCCCTGTCTTCAGCTCCCACCAGCTGGATGTTCCCTCCCTCTAGCTTTCCACGTAGGCTGTGGAAGTTGCCCCTTGCCTCCTTGGATCAGCCACCCTTGATTCGTTCGTCCTTTTCTTATTTCTCAGCACATCTGGGTCATACGTTATGTGAAGACAAACAAATCACCACGGATGCTTAATTTTCTTGAAAAATCCCCAGGCAGGTACCATTTTGGAGACCTACATATTGTGCCTCAGCAAGCCAAAGTAGCCCATATTTCCTCTCTCATTGGGAGAGATTGCTGTTTCTTGGAGAACCTGATGAAGAGGGTGACTCGCACTTAGGAATAACGTTGCTTGAAAAGTGCAAAAGGTGAGGTAGTTTGGCTCTGAGGGGCCTCTGAGGCCTGAGACTTCCTGAGAGATGGCAGACTCACAGCTCCCATTTCCCTCTGCCCCTGGGCTATGAGCTCATCAAATGAGATGGTAAATAAAGTCACTGACATGGTTTAAAGGATAATTTAGTTCTCTCTTGTTCACTCAGAGCAAATTGAATGGGATTTGCATACAACATATGGATGAAATATCCATACGATGGGGCTTGACCATATCCTCATGGTTCCCCTTCCCTTTTCTACATCTGGCCCCTTTAGCTCTGCAGACTTAACCCCACACCATCAGTCCACCCAGTCGGTCCGCTGAACGTCTCTTGCTCCTTCGCATCTGGTCGTTGTCGTCACCTTGTTCTCCACTACCGCCTCCTGCGGTAGCTGTTAGGTCCAGGGAGGTTGGTTCACTGTGAGCAAGTAACTGTCAACTCCATGGACAGGTGGAAGTGACTTGGCAGCCGGGATTTGCCCATCCTGAGTTCATTATACCCATGAGGGTCAAGGAGAATGGGGATGCAGCTGGTCTGCAGAGCCCCGGCAGTTCTGAGACACATGCTCCTGGATCCACACGTTGCTCCATACCCAGCCTTGCCTTGCTTTGTTCTCTGTCTTGACTCCATCCAGGTTTCTGCTCTCCTTGTCCCTTTGGGGAGGGAGGCCAGTACCAGCCCAGGTGTAGTCCCCCAAAGCTTCCTACTTCCAAGCGTCACGTAGGCTTGTACATCCCCTTGCTTGGGTTGCCCTGGCATTCGTGCCAACAAGTTGAGTGGTTTATGCCCTAGGCTCTCTCTTCTGGCAAGAATGTGCCTGAAAATCTCCATCTCTGGTTTGGTGGCCCCCAAAAATTCCCAGTCAGTTTTGGTGAGGGGACACTTGGTGACAGTGTTGTCTTTCGAAATGAGTAGTTCCGTTACCGACAATACTTTGCTCCCCATACATTATTTATAAGGTTTCCCTGTTTGTATGTGCAAACTATTTGTGTGTATATTTGGAGAAATACATTGTACAGCCCTCTTTTTTATTTCTTCCACACACCCTAGAGATGTCATAGAGGCAGTAAATATGTCCAACTTTTTGAGAAATTGGAACAATCAAGACTTACCTGTATGGAATGCTGTTAATGATGTCAATTCCCGCGACAGTACCTTTCATCTGACACACTTAGGGACTGTTAACAGATTAAAAGCAGTAAGAGACGCGGATAGAGAGAATTTTCATTATCTTGTGCTCTGAAATCTTGGATTTTCATTGGTTTCAATGGGCCTGAAATTGTATTTTCTTTAGTAGGCACATAGAAGCCTCTAGCGGTATTCTTAATAAAGCAAGGTGAGTTATAAGCAATCATCTGATGGAGGGTAAATGTACCACAGTCCAGTTTAAGAAAAATACAATATAAAAGTCTTACCATGGAAGAAAATCTTTATATGATCTTTTGAAAAAACAAAGCTTCAAGAAACATAAAGACATGACACCATATTCAGTTTAAAGTCAGTGACTTGTAAGCAAGGTAAAGCAAAGACAGTCTGATTAAGACCGTTGCATTGTTCTGGCATTTTTTAGGTCTCACCCATTTCTGTGGCCTTTTTAGAACCTAAGCTTCTAGGGCACAGAGAACTTCATCTTGACGTAGGGCTGAGCAAATGCACGGAGCATTTCTCAATAAGTAGGCATTAAATTCTTAGTCCAGAAGGAGCCTTGAGATGCCCTCTCTTTACTCCTTGGTAGAACTGTTTTAACCATCCCCTGAAAACAGATTTTTTTCTTTAAATCTCAAAATTCAGAGATTCCACAATCAGAAGTTACTTCTCATTATTGCCTTGTGGTCTGCTGTGGGCATCTGTCGAATGGTGTGAACTCTGCGTGGGGAGCCTGGCCTACCCTCCAGGCCCACGGTTTGGGCTGCGGTGGTGCCATGCTGTGCTCAGGGGCCTTCTTTTTTGGAAGTCTGGGCTCCAGTGAGCCTTGGTCGTGTTCTTTTATGGAACCTTGGGTGCTAGACCACTCTGACCCTCAGTCTCATTTGCAGGTTCTGGGGAGGATTAAATGAGCTCATGGGATATCCAGGTGACTGAGGCAGAGTCGGCTCGGGATGAATCTTTGCTTCGTTTTCATTAGCTGCGGAGAAGACGATGACAGCTTGGTGCCTCTCCAACTTTAATATGGGTATGCCTCTCTTGGGGATCTTGTTAAATGCAGGCTGGTATTCAGTAGTTCTGGGTGGGGCCTGGATTCTGTGCTTCTAACAAGCTCCTAGGTGAGGGTGACGCTGAGGGCAAGGGTTTGGCACCTGTGTTTCTCCCTTTCTGGAAGAGCAGGATGTCTGCCCCACCCCCACCCCGAGAGGAGAAAACATCCGCAATGTGACTACTAGGAACCAGCTTCCCTCACATGCAAGGGTCCTGTACCACTGCTCCCAACCATTCCGTCTGAGGCGCAGCAAGCCAAAACACTGAAATGCTGAGGTTTGCAGCAAAGAGGAGGTTTATTCACAGGGCAGCCAAGCGAGGACGTGACGTGACAATAGGTCTCAAATCCGCCTCCCCAAAGGCAAGGGGCTTTGGGTATCTGTGGGATAAAGAATAAAGAAGCAGGGCAGTATGAGGCATGGGGAGCATGAGGAAAGGTGATTGGAAAAACGTGTGCTCATCATTGTTCTGAGCTGGCCTAACTAGGCTACAGGCCTCAGCACATTCTCAGGCTGGAGTTTTCGGCCCTCTGATGGCAGGAGGTCAAAAGGCACTTGCCCGGGTGGAAGATCGGTGGTCCTCTCCACTCTAAACCAGCTCAGCCTAACCAGGCACAGCTGATTCCAAGTTCCTGGAGGATCACGGGGCAAACATCTTATTGCTTATGCTACATGCTACTTGGAGGACGTGCAGGTGTTCAAGCTACCTTGATGAGTGAAGACCGGGATTTGACTAATCATGACACCTTGTTTCACCTCCAGGCGAGCAGAAGAGAGCTGTAGGCTGAGTCTGGCTCCTAGCACCTGGAATTGGAGGCAGGTGGTTTAAAAACGGGCTTTCCCACCCTCTGTGTGATATAAGGTAGATAGACTATTGAACCTTCCTGTGCCTGTTTCTCCACAAGCAGCATGGGGACACTCAGAGTCCCTCTCTTGGGGGCTGTTATGGGGGTTCAGTGAGATATAGATGCATGCACGGGCACACGGGAGACACCCAGTGTGTGTTCCCTTCGTGCTTATTTTTATTAGGACACCAGTATTGTTAGAAGATTTCTGGTTTGGACAACAAATTAGATAGGTGGTCATTGCTATAGTTTATGCGAGAGCAATTCACATTGCCATTTGCAAAAGAGTAGTTGGTTGTCCAGTGGGGATTATAAACATCCGTTTAACATGAGCTACTGAACAGATAGTTCACACAGTAAGTACTTTATTAAAAATCAATTCTCTTTGTTTTCTTAAGCAATTGTTAACCCCCAATTTCGTGAGTACTACCAAGTAAGTCACTTGAAAATCATCTAGAGCAATCTATTTCACTTAGCAAGCCTAAAGCTATAGTTCAACCATTTTATTGACTGTTCTATGACAAAAATTACTCTAAACAGCTATTCCCTGGATAAGTAATCAGCTAAAGCTAGTTTGACTGACTAAATCGATTTACTGAGTTAATAAGCCAGTTGTTTTAGAATAGGACGAATTCATATTTCTCATCCATTCTGCATTAAACTGTTTCCCATTCGTACATACCCACATTCCTACTTCTGTGCTGTAGGGCTTGGCTGAACTACACCTGCCTTCAGTGAAACTTTTCTCTCCTGCACAATTGGAGATAATTTTAGTCTCGTGACTCCCACGGGGTTACCTCTGTTGTGACACTTGACTCTTTGGTGGCATATTTTATTTGAAAAAGCCTTCCGTTACTCCGGGCACGTCAAACAGTAAATGCTTTCTCTTCGTAAACCTGCATAACAATTTTCTGAACTCTTCTGCTCTGGGCAAGATTCATCAGTACACCAGGCAAACATAGTGAAAGAGGAGACAGTACTTGTGTTGCATTCAATTGGGTCTTGATACCTAAGTGTGACTCTTAACCAAGGATTATGCAGTAGTTAAGGACACAGATTCAAGTTGTTTAGGGTGTGTCCTAAAGTGTCAGTGGCAGAATTTAAGTCTCTACTCTGGAAATTGTAGACCTGAGACAAACTACTTCCCTAAACGTCATTTGCTACGTCTGAGAAAGATAATAGTATCTACCTTGTCGTAGACTGAATAATACCATTGCCCCCAAATGTCCACATTCTACTCTCCAGAACCTGTGAATGTCACCTTAAATGGCAGAAGGCACTTTGCCAGTGGGATGAAAGTAATGGTTCTCAGATGGGAAGATTCTCCTGGACTACCTGGATGGGCCCAAATATAACCACTGGTGTTCTCGTAAGAGAGAGGCAGAGGGAATTTGTACTCCAAAGAGAATGTGATGACGAAGTTGGGGTTGCATTGATGTGGCCAGAAGTGAAGGAATGCTGGCGAGGAAACAAACAGATTCTCGCTTAGAGCCTCTAGAAGGAGGATGGATGGCCCTGTCGACTTCTGGTTTCAGCCCAGGGAAACTGGTTTTGGACCTCTGTCTTGCAGAACCATAAGAAAATAAGTGTGTTGTGTTAGAAGCAAGCACATTTGTAGTCATTTGTTACAGCAGCCATAGGGAACTAATGCCTACCTCATAGGAAGTAGTTCTCCAATTAAAATGTGTGACTGGAAACACACTTAGTGGCATGTGTGACACACACTAGTTATGCTACCGTAGGTCGTTCTTGGAAACTGAAGCCTTGGTTTTGAGAGATCATCAAAACCAGTACAATGGTTGCCATGTTTCTCCTTGTTCAGCCTGGTGACCAACCCGGTAGAGAGAGCTCCATCCTTTCCCACAGGACCCCAACTGTGGGTACGTAGAGGGAAGCGGTTATGTCTCCCTTAAGGCACCTTTTTCTTTTCCTTTCTACTTTTGTCTTCATTAATCTTCATCCAACTGACCTTTCTAAATTTTACAGAAAACAAAACCATTTCTCCATGGATTCAGATACTACCCCAAGTTAATATTCCAACCAAGTTCTTGTTCTTCCGGGTCTCATCACCAGAAATTGCTGAGCCTAACTCTACTCTAGTTTCTAGGATCACTCATTTTCTCATTTCTCCCTTCTCCTTTTAGTTCAGAGTCTTGTCAATTTAGTTCCTTCCCTAACCACAACTTATAGTACGGTGGCACAGCAAAGTGATGAAAGTCTAGACGGTCTGGTTTTAATCCCGGGTTTTGCCACCTACTTACTGTGTGGCATTAGGCAAGCTCTTCAACGTCTCTGGGCCTCAGTTGCCCCCAGAAGAGTGAACATTATGAATATTCCCTACCTCTAGGGTTGCCATTATGAGGAATAAGTGAGTTAATATTTGGTAAGCCCTTAGAATAGTACTTGTTATAGTCTAAGCACTACAGTTGTGCTTGTTAATAATAATAAATGAAATTCCAAGCGTATAACTTACTCAACATTCTGTCATAACTTTGAAGTGTTGGTCTATCTGTTGGCTCACGTTGCAGGTAAATGGGTCGAGGCATGGGCTGAGGCATTGCTATCACTGGGTGGTGTGTTCCCAGAACTTGGAACAGCGGTGTGAAATGGGTAGTGGTTCTATTGGAGACAGGGCAGACTGGAAAATGACAGCCTGGGAAGGAGGTGTGGTGTCCATAGCTTTGGTGTTAGAGGTGCTGCCTGCTGAAGCACCAGTGCCGGCCTAAGCCGTAAATGGGGTGCTGGGGTAAAGAGGAGCAGGATGGAAGATGACAGCGTGGGAAGGAGGTGTGGTGTCCATAGGTTCGGGGTCTGACGGGCTTCCTGCTGAAGCACCGATGCCCGGCAGGGCCGTAAATGGGGTGCTGGGAAAAACAGGAGCAGAATGGAAGATGACAGCGTGTGAAGGTGGTGTGGTGTCCATAGGTTCGGGGTCTGACGTGCTTCCTGCTGAAGCACCGATGCCCGCCAGGGCCGTAAATGGGGTGGTCGGGAAAACAGGAGCAGAACGGAAGATGACAGCGTGTGAAGGTGGTGTGGTGTCCATAGGTTCGGGGTCTGACGTGCTTCCTGCTGAAGCACCGATGCCCGCCAGGGCCGTAAATAGGGTGGTCGGGAAAACAGGAGCAGAATGGAAGATGACAGCGTGTGAAGGTGGTGTGGTGTCCATAGGTTCGGGGTCTGACGTGCTTCCTGCTGAAGCACCGATGCCCGCCAGGGCCGTAAATGGGGTGGTCGGGAAAACAGGAGCAGAATGGAAGATGACAGCGTGTGAAGGTGGTGTGGTGTCCATAGGTTCGGGGTCTGACGTGCTTCCTGCTGAAGCACCGATGCCCGCCAGGGCCGTAAATGGGGTTCTGGGGAAAACAGGAGCAGAATGGGAGAGGACAGCGTGTGAAGGAGGTGTGGTGTCCATAGCTTCCATATTAGAGGTACTGCCTGCCTGATCTGAGAGCAGAGAGTGAAAGTGGGAGAGCCTCTTCCTAGATTCTAACTCGTCTGAATTTATAGCACTGGCTCTGCCTGGCTTTATGACATATCCATTGTACGTGTCACAGAGAAAGTGCAGGCGGGGCAGGGGGTGATGCAGGGGTCACATGCAAGCCCAGCTGCTGGCTTAACCCCGGCCCAAAGGCAAAGGGCAGGGCCCCTTCTGGACTTTCTAGTGGCTGGGACTTCTGGCTGTGGGTGGCAGGTGTTTGGCACCAGATGGGCCACCATGCGGAGACTGTTGGGGACTGTGGAAGCCTCCTCCAGAGCTCACCCTGCCTGGCGACTGGCTCTGCAGGCCCCTCAGCCCTGCGTATGTATCGGCCAGGCCTTCCACACCACGGGGCCCAGAGGCCAGAGCCTGCTCAGACCTGAGGGCAGGAGGCAGCCAGAGCTTACCAGGGTGTGGGCCACCTCGTCCGCAGACCTCCCCAGCTCCTCTGCGAGACCTGGAGACAGGATCGCCTTCTCCAGGGCTGCTCAGCTGCCAGCATCACCATGAGCCAGGTGGCCAAGGTTTCTGAGCAGGAGATGCAGAGCCCTGATCCGACTGGATGCTGCAGCCCACGATGTCCCTTCCTGGCAGATAGGTTCTTTCTTCACTTCTGTTTTGAAATTTGGTAAAAGAACATTTAAACCTTGGCCTGTCCTTCAGGGTATATAGATGGTAGTGGCTTAGCCGGGATTCGATCCAAGCCTGTGTGATTCCAGAGCTTGTGCTCTGGACTGTGGTGCCTCCTTATCGTATATGCTTCATGTGTTACTTGTTTTTCTTTTTTTCTTGTAGTCCTTATGGTACTTAGCCCTAAGTGCCATACCTGTAACGAACAGCTACACTGCCCTGTAGGAGGTCTTCTTTTGTTCAACACATGAATTGGTCATCCACCACACTGTGTTCTAATCTCAGAAGATACAGGTCAGGGAGCACCAGTTGTCAGCATGGCACCATTCCATATTTCTAACTGAGGCTTGAAGCCCGTATTTTCCCTTTGTCTAGTTTGAAGGATCCAGATATGTAAAGATGATATTCTAGATAAATCATGGTCTATCCTGAAAGAAATTCACCAGTGAATTGTTCCATATGGATTAGAAGCCAGCTTCTCTGGCCTTCCTGGAGTATATCCAGTAAGGCGTCTCATTCATGTCTAGAAAGCAAATATATCATTTATTGCAACTTCAGCGTGGAGCGATGTATTGGTATAAAGTACGATCAACACAATTTGGTCATTGTGAGTATGACAGCTGGGTCCACTCTTTACTACCCATATGTAACTCTAGGGATTCTTATGCCCAAGAGAGGAGACGTACTCTTGGCTGTCTAGGACAAGGGAAGCATGTGTTGTTATTCAGGAGCTGGAAGCTTCAGCATGACAGGTAGGAATTGAACAATCCTGGTCTACACATCACTTGACCTTGCTTAAAACTTGTTTCTTTGGCTTGCTTCATTGGAGTGTTTTCTCCCTCCTGGGGCTGACATTGTCTGTTATGTATCACGCATGTGACATGTAGAAGTTTCAGAACCCAAAATCATATAGATCAGTAAAAATGTATATATATATATATAAACCTATTGAAACTCATACTGGGCATAATTCATATATTCCAAAATCAGTTTGACCCTCTGCTCTTGAGATTCTTTTTATGGTATGTCCCAGCAAATCTGGGCTTCCATCCCCAATAAATTTTGGGGTTGGAGGACACAAAAGCTTTTGCTCAGACCTAAATTCTGTCTGAAAACAAGGGAAATATTATAAGCCCTTTGTAACCTCTCCAAGAGCAGAAATGATTTACAGCTGTGGCATTGAACCATAATTCCTCGATCTCATTTGAGAAGAGTCCAGTTAGAAACAGTGTCTTGATTTTTGTTTCTTTTGTTTCTTCCCTGTTTTCTTGTCTTGCTTACCAACAATCCATTGTAATTCATGAGTTAGTATGGCAGCAGGCTGAGTGTTCCCTGGAGCTCATTAAATGAAGTGTTTTTCCTAAAATGACGTTTGTCTCCTTGTTTTCAGCCCCTCTTCTTTCCTCTGCCCTTTACTATAACCAGAGCTCAGCAAAAGCTGAGTGACTTTGTGCAGACCTTACTTAGACTCAGCCTTTTTTTCTTCATTATTTTATTCATGGCTCCTCCATTTCATTGCTTGCCTTCTCGAAATGTGTTGAAATCTTTCTGTGGTTGATGACTTCCAGAATATCTTGGCTTTTATTGGTTGATTAATTTTGGTATTTCTACAGTTTTATTTAGATATGGTTTCAGGAGGAACAGAAAGTAAATATATTTCCTAGTCTGCCATCTTGAGCTGAAAATCCCTGTGGATTTTAGCATCCAATGTTCCCATGGGAAAACACCCAACCATGGCCTTAATAGATGTAACACTCAAGATTTCAGCTTTTGTTGAGCAATCACTAAGGATTTCATATGTGGTCATTTCTAATGGGGAAATAATAACTATCTCATGACGTTGATTTGAGGATTAAATTAGATAATGAACATGAAAATGCTTTCTAAGATTTAAAAATCAGTCAAAATGTTTTTTGTTATTATTTGATTTGTTGCTATTTCAACTTCACTTGACAGTTGTTTATGACCTTGCGTATGTGAGAAAATGTCCTCTGGGTTATTTTTCTGAAAGCCAGAATGTATTTTTCAATAGCTCAATGGAACTGGCATCATTTGTGAAGGTTAAGGGTGAAGGGGTAAATGTTTCTTGACACCTATCACTTTACAGTGTTTTCAGGAACTAACTGACTCATGTATTCCTCTTCCAAATTTGGTTGAGGACCTCCTACCAGCCACATGCTCTACGTCAGGTGTTGGAAAGCATTTTCTGGATTTGAAATATCTTAGGCTTTGTGGGCCATATACAGTTTCTGTAGCTTCTCCTCCTCTTTCCTCTTCAACAAGCTTTCTAAACGTGAGAACCATTATTAGCTCACAGTCCCACAGATCCAGGCTGAGAGCCTGATTTGATTCGTGGGCATTATTTGCCAATTGCTGCTCTGTGTGTTCACTGAGGAGGGGGACCATGTTTGAGTAATCATTTCTTTGAATCAACTGTTGGTCTTCTGGGGCTTGTCCTTGCTCTCCTACAGTCTCTAATCAGCGTGGCATCCAGAGAGATCTTGTTAAAACATAAGTCAGATCATGTCACTCAAATTTCTTCAGTGGCTTCTTCACAGAAAATGCAAAGTCCTCAGAGTGCCTCCACAGACCTAGAAATCTGGGCCTCTGTTTCCTCTCTGACTGTTTCGTTCTCCTCTCCAATTTGCTCGCTCTGTTTTCCACACGCTGACATCCTTTCTGCTCCTTGGATACTCCAAACCTACTCTTGCCTCATTGACTTTCTGCCGCACGCCAGCCGCAGAAAGAGGATTTCACCGCCCAGGGTCAGAAGGGAAGGGGTGAGGACCTGAAGTAGCACTGACGAATGGGGTCAGAAGCCCATGGGGTCAGAAGGCTGCAATGAGAAGCCTACTCACCGCAACAAAGAATAGACCCCCGCTCGCCGAAACTAGAGAAAGCTCGCATGCAGCAATGAAGACCCAATGCAGCCAAAAATAAATAAATAAAACATAAAGTATAGAATCTTAAAAAAGCAACAAAAAATTCGATAAAGAATATTACGAGAATAGAATCACAGGCCAGTTTCTCCTTTGAACATGCATGCAAAATGTGTAAAGAGAAGCACAAACTGTATCCATGGTATGTAAAACAATCATATATCAGAATCAAAGTAGCTTTATTCTGGCAATGCAAGGTTGCTTTAATGTCCAAACATGAAACTGATCCCAGGAATGAATTAGAGTGGGGAAAGAAGTCATTTAAAACTGAAATCTTGGGACTTCCCTGGTGGTCCAGTATTTAGAACATGAAGCTTTCACTGCTGGGGCCCTGGGGTCCAATCCCAGGTCAGGGAACTAAGATCCTGCAAGACATGAGGCAGGGCCCCGAAAAAAACAAAGAAAGGAAAGAAAGAAGTCTTAACCAGGAGACGCACAAGATCGAATAAACATAACAGATAACACCTTATGAAAAGTAGGTGAAGATTATGGAATATTCTAAAATTTAAAACAAAAAGAAAGTTTTAAAGATTCAAAAGGATGTGACAAATATTGTACATAGGCAAAAATAAAATGAAATAAAATATACAAATGATGGGAACCCAAAATTCCAGATGCCCAAGTCCTGTCTCTGAAGAGTCTCATTCAATGGGTTCAGGATTTCCTCTATATTTAAAAACCTGCAGGTGATTCTGGTATGATTCACAGACACAATGTAAAGCTTCTCTTTTACAGGAAAGAATGCCAGATTATTTTGTTATCTTATAGTTATACTAACAGGTTGTACTATTGACGGATAAGTCTGCTGTCAAAATGCACCCCCACTAGGGGTAAAAAAGGAACTAGTAGTCTCTACTGCTACTTGGTGGCAGCATGCATGTATTGCAAGGGCAATTATTGTAGCAGTCCAAATTAGTGGAACATTTTAGAATTGGAAGACTACATACAGATCATCTAGTCAAGGTTCCAACTATTAAAGTTGTGAAAACTAAGGCCCATATAAATGACATGATTTATCTCCAAAGAGCATTAGTGAAAGTATGAAATAAAAAATATCTCTGAACTTTTAATTTAGTGCCGTTTTTATTAATCTCAAGTATTAGCTTAAACTTGAGTGTGCTCACGTTTACTGGTTGCGTGCCTTTTAGTAAGTTACTAAAACACTTTTCTTAAAAATAGACGTATTTATTTATTTATCTTTGGCTGCCTAGGCTCTTCGTTGCTGTGCGCGGGCTTTCTCTAGTTGCGGTGAGCGGGGGCTACTCTTTGTTGCAGTACGCGGGCTTCTCATTGTGGTGGCTTCTCGTTGTTGCTGAGCATGGGGTCTAGGTGCGTGGGCTTCAGTAGCTGTGGTTCACGGGCTCTAGCACACAGGCTCAGTAGTTGTGGCACATGGTCTTAGTTGCTCCGTGGCATGTGGGATCTTCCCGGACCAGGGCTCAAACGTGTGTCCCGTGCACTGGCAGGTGGATCCTTAACCACCGCGCCAACAGGGAAGCCCTACTAATACACTTTTAACTTTGCTTTTCACGTATGTCAAACGGTGAGCCTTGACTGATATAGAATATGAGATAACCTAGCACTGTTCTTAACACATATATGTAGTTAAAATTTTTTGGCTCTCATCCCACTTAAACAGCCTCTATCCCCTTAATAATGAATGTGTCTTTCAGCTAGCAGAGCGCCCCAGAGCTGACCACATTCTGGCAAGAGATATAGGATTCTTTTTCTTACTGGGGGTTCTTTATACCTGATATTTGAAGCGCACTTAAACATGAACAACTCTTGTTTGTACTGTATTAATGGATTTGATGGATGAATTTTAGAAAGTAATATGCAGGAATTGAGCTGCCTTACTCTCAAGAAATATAATTCGATAGTGGTGGCTAGAACGATAAACAGTGTTTGGACAGGGAGTCCATATTGGATGTGAACTTCCTGTACTCCCATTCGTCTATTAAGAATAAATGGAATCCTTTCAAAATGTGTTCTAAAGGGCAGTTATTTCTTTCTGCCTCATTTAAGTTACCTGCAAGAAAAAGACAATCTCCTGCATCCTTGTTTAATAGGCTTTTAACATAAAGCAGATAATTTTTTGCAACATTTCCCAAACTTTTCGTTATCCAATTGGCTGAGGCTTCTCAACGATTATCATTTCACAACAATATCTCCATCTTCAGCTTCTTTCAATGAATTGGCCTAATAGATGTGCCATTAAAACAGAGCTTCACTCTCAACGTAGTTTTAATTTTGTATTCAAAGGGTATGAAGGATTCAGCCATAACAGTGAGTGGATTTCTGATACATGCTACATGATGGATGCAACTAATTGAAAGGAGTCAGGCATGAAAGGCTACATATTGTATGGTTCCATTTATATGAAATGTCCAGCAGTGGCAAATCCATACACACAGAAAAGATTCTACATTAGTGGTTGCCAGGGGTTTGGAAGAGAGGGAAATAGGGAATGACTCCTTAAAATGGGTGTAGGTTTCCTCTTGGTTGATGAAAATGTTTTGCAGCTAGGCAGTGGTGATAGTTGCACAACATTGTGACAGTAGTAAATTCCACTGAATGGTACGGTGAATTGTAAAATGATCCAAATGGTGGATTTTGTGTTATGTTCCTTTTACTACAATAAAAAGGAGAAAGAATTCGGGAAAGACTTAGAGTTTGGGCAACTAAGGTGAACTGGTCAAGAAAAAGACAGCTCTATTGTTCAGTTTTCTCTCAGCTCTCCCAGTGCATTAATCCTCAGCCAAAAGTAGCCTGAACTTGTAGATGATAGTCATTCAACACAGTCCAGGGAAAAGTAAATAAAATAAAACCCAACTCTTCTTCTTTAGCACATGTAGGAAAGGTTAGCTTGCTGCTCAGCCACGTGGACATTCATGAAGACGTTTCACTTTAGGTGTCCTCTACTTCAGTACTTTACTCACTTGAGCTCATTCGCACATGTAGGCAACAGCATTCCTTAATTCGATGGAATCTGCAGCACTGGTTGTGATCGGTCTCATGGAAAGAAAAGGAAAGGTGGCGCGGAAGCCAAGGGAAGAGATTCTCAAGACAGAGACGTTGTTTAAGATCTGACTCGGCTTGGCGGTCACAAAGATAAGGATTGAGAAGTAGTGCCCTGGACTTGTCAACGGAGAAATCATTGGGGGCTTCAAGGAGATCAGTTTCACGAGAGTAGTGGGGCAGAAACCAGACCGCAGTGTGGATGGGAGGGGAGAAATGGGGGGCAAGTCAAGAAATTGATGGCAAAGGGAAAGAAGGGAGGGGTGGATAGGAGGACAGGAGAATGGAATGGAGGAGAGCATTTCCTTGTGGCTCTTTAATATGGCTGGGAGGGGCCAACAGAGAAGGAGAGCGTGAAGATGTAGGAAGAGGGGGTGGCATCCCGAGCCCAAGGAGGACTGGCCCCTGTCTTCAGCTCCCACCAGCTGGATGTTCCCTCCCTCTAGCTTTCCACGTAGGCTGTGGAAGTTGCCCCTTGCCTCCTTGGATCAGCCACCCTTGATTCGTTCGTCCTTTTCTTATTTCTCAGCACATCTGGGTCATACGTTATGTGAAGACAAACAAATCACCACGGATGCTTAATTTTCTTGAAAAATCCCCAGGCAGGTACCATTTTGGAGACCTACATATTGTGCCTCAGCAAGCCAAAGTAGCCCATATTTCCTCTCTCATTGGGAGAGATTGCTGTTTCTTGGAGAACCTGATGAAGAGGGTGACTCGCACTTAGGAATAACGTTGCTTGAAAAGTGCAAAAGGTGAGGTAGTTTGGCTCTGAGGGGCCTCTGAGGCCTGAGACTTCCTGAGAGATGGCAGACTCACAGCTCCCATTTCCCTCTGCCCCTGGGCTATGAGCTCATCAAATGAGATGGTAAATAAAGTCACTGACATGGTTTAAAGGATAATTTAGTTCTCTCTTGTTCACTCAGAGCAAATTGAATGGGATTTGCATACAACATATGGATGAAATATCCATACGATGGGGCTTGACCATATCCTCATGGTTCCCCTTCCCTTTTCTACATCTGGCCCCTTTAGCTCTGCAGACTTAACCCCACACCATCAGTCCACCCAGTCGGTCCGCTGAACGTCTCTTGCTCCTTCGCATCTGGTCGTTGTCGTCACCTTGTTCTCCACTACCGCCTCCTGCGGTAGCTGTTAGGCCCAGGGAGGTTGGTTCACTGTGAGCAAGTAACTGTCAACTCCATGGACAGGTGGAAGTGACTTGGCAGCCGGGATTTGCCCATCCTGAGTTCATTATACCCATGAGGGTCAAGGAGAATGGGGATGCAGCTGGTCTGCAGAGCCCCGGCAGTTCTGAGACACATGCTCCTGGATCCACACGTTGCTCCATACCCAGCCTTGCCTTGCTTTGTTCTCTCTCTTGACTCCATCCAGGTTTCTGCTCTCCTTGTCCCTTTGGGGAGGGAGGCCAGTACCAGCCCAGGTGTAGTCCCCCAAAGCTTCCTACTTCCAAGCGTCACGTAGGCTTGTACATCCCCTTGCTTGGGTTGCCCTGGCATTCGTGCCAACAAGTTGAGTGGTTTATGCCCTAGGCTCTCTCTTCTGGCAAGAATGTGCCTGAAAATCTCCATCTCTGGTTTGGTGGCCCCCAAAAATTCCCAGTCAGTTTTGGTGAGGGGACACTTGGTGACAGTGTTGTCTTTCGAAATGAGTAGTTCCGTTACCGACAATACTTTGCTCCCCATACATTATTTATAAGGTTTCCCTGTTTGTATGTGCAAACTATTTGTGTGTATATTTGGAGAAATACATTGTACAGCCCTCTTTTTTATTTCTTCCACACACCCTAGAGATGTCATAGAGACAGTAAATATGTCCAACTTTTTGAGAAATTGGAACAATCAAGACTTACCTGTATGGAATGCTGTTAATGATGTCAATTCCCGCGACAGTACCTTTCATCTGACACACTTAGGGACTGTTAACAGATTAAAAGCAGTAAGAGACACGGATAGAGAGAATTTTCATTATCTTGTGCTCTGAAATCTTGGATTTTCATTGGTTTCAATGGGCCTGAAATTGTATTTTCTTTAGTAGGCACATAGAAGCCTCTAGCGGTATTCTTAATAAAGCAAGGTGAGTTATAAGCAATCATCTGATGGAGGGTAAATGTACCACAGTCCAGTTTAAGAAAAATACAATATAAAAGTCTTACCATGGAAGAAAATCTTTATATGATCTTTTGAAAAAACAAAGCTTCAAGAAACATAAAGACATGACACCATATTCAGTTTAAAGTCAGTGACTTGTAAGCAAGGCAAAGCAAAGACAGTCTGATTAAGACCGTTGCATTGTTCTGGCATTTTTTAGGTCTCACCCATTTCTGTGGCCTTTTTAGAACCTAAGCTTCTAGGGCACAGAGAACTTCATCTTGACGTAGGGCTGAGCAAATGCACGGAGCATTTCTCAATAAGTAGGCATTAAATTCTTAGTCCAGAAGGAGCCTTGAGATGCCCTCTCTTTACTCCTTGGTAGAACTGTTTTAACCATCCCCTGAAAACAGATTTTTTTCTTTAAATCTCAAAATTCAGAGATTCCACAATCAGAAGTTACTTCTCATTATTGCCTTGTGGTCTGCTGTGGGCATCTGTCGAATGGTGTGAACTCTGCGTGGGGAGCCTGGCCTACCCTCCAGGCCCACGGTTTGGGCTGCGGTGGTGCCATGCTGTGCTCAGGGGCCTTCTTTTTTGGAAGTCTGGGCTCCAGTGAGCCTTGGTCGTGTTCTTTTATGGAACCTTGGGTGCTAGACCACTCTGACCCTCAGTCTCATTTGCAGGTTCTGGGGAGGATTAAATGAGCTCATGGGATATCCAGGTGACTGAGGCAGAGTCGGCTCGGGATGAATCTTTGCTTCGTTTTCATTAGCTGCGGAGAAGACGATGACAGCTTGGTGCCTCTCCAACTTTAATATGGGTATGCCTCTCTTGGGGATCTTGTTAAATGCAGGCTGGTATTCAGTAGTTCTGGGTGGGGCCTGGATTCTGTGCTTCTAACAAGCTCCTAGGTGAGGGTGACGCTGAGGGCAAGGGTTTGGCACCTGTGTTTCTCCCTTTCTGGAAGAGCAGGATGTCTGCCCCACCCCCACCCCGAGAGGAGAAAACATCCGCAATGTGACTACTAGGAACCAGCTTCCCTCACATGCAAGGGTCCTGTACCACTGCTCCCAACCATTCCGTCTGAGGCGCAGCAAGCCAAAACACTGAAATGCTGAGGTTTGCAGCAAAGAGGAGGTTTATTCACAGGGCAGCCAAGCGAGGACGTGACGTGACAATAGGTCTCAAATCCGCCTCCCCAAAGGCAAGGGGCTTTGGGTATCTGTGGGATAAAGAATAAAGAAGCAGGGCAGTATGAGGCATGGGGAGCATGAGGAAAGGTGATTGGAAAAACGTGTGCTCATCATTGTTCTGAGCTGGCCTAACTAGGCTACAGGCCTCAGCACATTCTCAGGCTGGAGTTTTCGGCCCTCTGATGGCAGGAGGTCAAAAGGCACTTGCCCGGGTGGAAGATCGGTGGTCCTCTCCACTCTAAACCAGCTCAGCCTAACCAGGCACAGCTGATTCCAAGTTCCTGGAGGATCACGGGGCAAACATCTTATTGCTTATGCTACATGCTACTTGGAGGACGTGCAGGTGTTCAAGCTACCTTGATGAGTGAAGACCGGGATTTGACTAATCATGACACCTTGTTTCACCTCCAGGCGAGCAGAAGAGAGCTGTAGGCTGAGTCTGGCTCCTAGCACCTGGAATTGGAGGCAGGTGGTTTAAAAACGGGCTTTCCCACCCTCTGTGTGATATAAGGTAGATAGACTATTGAACCTTCCTGTGCCTGTTTCTCCACAAGCAGCATGGGGACACTCAGAGTCCCTCTCTTGGGGGCTGTTATGGGGGTTCAGTGAGATATAGATGCATGCACGGGCACACGGGAGACACCCAGTGTGTGTTCCCTTCGTGCTTATTTTTATTAGGACACCAGTATTGTTAGAACATTTCTGGTTTGGACAACAAATTAGATAGGTGGTCATTGCTATAGTTTATGCGAGAGCAATTCACATTGCCATTTGCAAAAAAGTAGTTGGTTGTCCAGTGGGGATTATAAACATCCGTTTAACATGAGCTACTGAACAGATAGTTCACGCAGTAAGTACTTTATTTAAAATCAATTCTCTTTGTTTTCTTAAGCAATTGTTAACCCCCAATTTCGTGAGTACTACCAAGTAAGTCACTTGAAAATCATCTAGAGCAATCTATTTCACTTAGCAAGCCTAAAGCTATAGTTCAACCATTTTATTGACTGTTCTATGACAAAAATTACTCTAAACAGCTATTCCCTGGATAAGTAATCAGCTAAAGCTAGTTTGACTGACTAAATCGATTTACTGAGTTAATAAGCCAGTTGTTTTAGAATAGGACGAATTCATATTTCTCATCCATTCTGCATTAAACTGTTTCCCATTCGTACATACCCACATTCCTACTTCTGTGCTGTAGGGCTTGGCTGAACTACACCTGCCTTCAGTGAAACTTTTCTCTCCTGCACAATTGGAGATAATTTTAGTCTCGTGACTCCCACGGGGTTACCTCTGTTGTGACACTTGACTCTTTGGTGGCATATTTTATTTGAAAAAGCCTTCCGTTACTCCGGGCACGTCAAACAGTAAATGCTTTCTCTTCGTAAACCTGCATAACAATTTTCTGAACTCTTCTGCTCTGGGCAAGATTCATCAGTACACCAGGCAAACATAGTGAAAGAGGAGACAGTACTTGTGTTGCATTCAATTGGGTCTTGATACCTAAGTGTGACTCTTAACCAAGGATTATGCAGTAGTTAAGGACACAGATTCAAGTTGTTTAGGGTGTGTCCTAAAGTGTCAGTGGCAGAATTTAAGTCTCTACTCTGGAAATTGTAGACCTGAGACAAACTACTTCCCTAAACGTCATTTGCTACGTCTGAGAAAGATAATAGTATCTACCTTGTCGTAGACTGAATAATACCATTGCCCCCAAATGTCCACATTCTACTCTCCAGAACCTGTGAATGTCACCTTAAATGGCAGAAGGCACTTTGCCAGTGGGATGAAAGTAATGGTTCTCAGATGGGAAGATTCTCCTGGACTACCTGGATGGGCCCAAATATAACCACTGGTGTTCTCGTAAGAGAGAGGCAGAGGGAATTTGTACTCCAAAGAGAATGTGATGACGAAGTTGGGGTTGCATTGATGTGGCCAGAAGTGAAGGAATGCTGGCGAGGAAACAAACAGATTCTCGCTTAGAGCCTCTAGAAGGAGGATGGATGGCCCTGTCGACTTCTGGTTTCAGCCCAGGGAAACTGGTTTTGGACCTCTGTCTTGCAGAACCATAAGAAAATAAGTGTGTTGTGTTAGAAGCAAGCACATTTGTAGTCATTTGTTACAGCAGCCATAGGGAACTAATGCCTACCTCATAGGAAGTAGTTCTCCAATTAAAATGTGTGACTGGAAACACACTTAGTGGCATGTGTGACACACACTAGTTATGCTACCGTAGGTCGTTCTTGGAAACTGAAGCCTTGGTTTTGAGAGATCATCAAAACCAGTACAATGGTTGCCATGTTTCTCCTTGTTCAGCCTGGTGACCAACCCGGTAGAGAGAGCTCCATCCTTTCCCACAGGACCCCAACTGTGGGTACGTAGAGGGAAGCGGTTATGTCTCCCTTAAGGCACCTTTTTCTTTTCCTTTCTACTTTTGTCTTCATTAATCTTCATCCAACTGACCTTTCTAAATTTTACAGAAAACAAAACCATTTCTCCATGGATTCAGATACTACCCCAAGTTAATATTCCAACCAAGTTCTTGTTCTTCCGGGTCTCATCACCAGAAATTGCTGAGCCTAACTCTACTCTAGTTTCTAGGATCACTCATTTTCTCATTTCTCCCTTCTCCTTTTAGTTCAGAGTCTTGTCAATTTAGTTCCTTCCCTAACCACAACTTATAGTACGGTGGCACAGCAAAGTGATGAAAGTCTAGACGGTCTGGTTTTAATCCCGGGTTTTGCCACCTACTTACTGTGTGGCATTAGGCAAGCTCTTCAACGTCTCTGGGCCTCAGTTGCCCCCAGAAGAGTGAACATTATGAATATTCCCTACCTCTAGGGTTGCCATTATGAGGAATAAGTGAGTTAATATTTGGTAAGCCCTTAGAATAGTACTTGTTATAGTCTAAGCACTACAGTTGTGCTTGTTAATAATAATAAATGAAATTCCCAGCGTATAACTTACTCAACATTCTGTCATAACTTTGAAGTGTTGGTCTATCTGTTGGCTCACGTTGCAGGTAAATGAGTCGAGGCATGGGCTGAGGCATTGCTATCACTGGGTGGTGTGTTCCCAGAACTTGGAACAGCGGTGTGAAATGGGTAGTGGTTCTATTGGAGACAGGGCAGACTGGAAAATGACAGCCTGGGAAGGAGGTGTGGTGTCCATAGCTTTGGTGTTAGAGGTGCTGCCTGCTGAAGCACCAGTGCCGGCCTAAGCCGTAAATGGGGTGCTGGGGTAAAGAGGAGCAGGATGGAAGATGACAGCGTGGGAAGGAGGTGTGGTGTCCATAGGTTCGGGGTCTGACGGGCTTCCTGCTGAAGCACCGATGCCCGGCAGGGCCGTAAATGGGGTGCTGGGAAAAACAGGAGCAGAATGGAAGATGACAGCGTGTGAAGGTGGTGTGGTGTCCATAGGTTCGGGGTCTGACGTGCTTCCTGCTGAAGCACCGATGCCCGCCAGGGCCGTAAATGGGGTGGTCGGGAAAACAGGAGCAGAACGGAAGATGACAGCGTGTGAAGGTGGTGTGGTGTCCATAGGTTCGGGGTCTGACGTGCTTCCTGCTGAAGCACCGATGCCCGCCAGGGCCGTAAATGGGGTGGTCGGGAAAACAGGAGCAGAATGGAAGATGACAGCGTGTGAAGGTGGTGTGGTGTCCATAGGTTCGGGGTCTGACGTGCTTCCTGCTGAAGCACCGATGCCCGCCAGGGCCGTAAATGGGGTGCTGGGGAAAACAGGAGCAGAATGGGAGAGGACAGCGTGTGAAGGTGGTGTGGTGTCCATAGGTTCGGGGTCTGACGTGCTTCCTGCTGAAGCACCGATGCCCGCCAGGGCCGTAAATGGGGTGCTGGGGAAAACAGGAGCAGAATGGGAGAGGACAGCGTGTGAAGGAGGTGTGGTGTCCATAGCTTCCATATTAGAGGTACTGCCTGCCTGATCTGAGAGCAGAGAGTGAAAGTGGGAGAGCCTCTTCCTAGATTCTAACTCGTCTGAATTTATAGCACTGGCTCTGCCTGGCTTTATGACATATCCATTGTACGTGTCACAGAGAAAGTGCAGGCGGGGCAGGGGGTGATGCAGGGGTCACATGCAAGCCCAGCTGCTGGCTTAACCCCGGCCCAAAGGCAAAGGGCAGGGCCCCTTCTGGACTTTCTAGTGGCTGGGACTTCTGGCTGTGGGTGGCAGGTGTTTGGCACCAGATGGGCCACCATGCGGAGACTGTTGGGGACTGTGGAAGCCTCCTCCAGAGCTCACCCTGCCTGGCGACTGGCTCTGCAGGCCCCTCAGCCCTGCGTATGTATCGGCCAGGCCTTCCCCACCACGGGGCCAGAGGCCAGAGCCTGCTCAGACCTGAGGGCAGGAGGCAGCCAGAGCTTACCAGGGTGTGGGCCACCTCGTCCGCAGACCTCCCCAGCTCCTCTGCGAGACCTGGAGACAGGATCGCCTTCTCCAGGGCTGCTCAGCTGCCAGCATCACCATGAGCCAGGTGGCCAAGGTTTCTGAGCAGGAGATGCAGAGCCCTGATCCGACTGGATGCTGCAGCCCACGATGTCCCTTCCTGGCAGATAGGTTCTTTCTTCACTTCTGTTTTGAAATTTGGTAAAAGAACATTTAAACCTTGGCCTGTCCTTCAGGGTATATAGATGGTAGTGGCTTAGCCGGGATTCGATCCAAGCCTGTGTGATTCCAGAGCTTGTGCTCTGGACTGTGGTGCCTCCTTATCGTATATGCTTCATGTGTTACTTGTTTTTCTTTTTTTCTTGTAGTCCTTATGGTACTTAGCCCTAAGTGCCATACCTGTAACGAACAGCTACACTGCCCTGTAGGAGGTCTTCTTTTGTTCAACGCATGAATTGGTCATCCACCACACTGTGTTCTAATCTCAGAAGATACAGGTCAGGGAGCACCAGTTGTCAGCATGGCACCATTCCATATTTCTAACTGAGGCTTGAAGCCCGTATTTTCCCTTTGTCTAGTTTGAAGGATCCAGATATGTAAAGATGATATTCTAGATAAATCATGGTCTATCCTGAAAGAAATTCACCAGTGAATTGTTCCATATGGATTAGAAGCCAGCTTCTCTGGCCTTCCTGGAGTATATCCAGTAAGGCGTCTCATTCATGTCTAGAAAGCAAATATATCATTTATTGCAACTTCAGCGTGGAGCGATGTATTGGTATAAAGTACGATCAACACAATTTGGTCATTGTGAGTATGACAGCTGGGTCCACTCTTTACTACCCATATGTAACTCTAGGGATTCTTATGCCCAAGAGAGGAGACGTACTCTTGGCTGTCTAGGACAAGGGAAGCATGTGTTGTTATTCAGGAGCTGGAAGCTTCAGCATGACAGGTAGGAATTGAACAATCCTGGTCTACACATCACTTGACCTTGCTTAAAACTTGTTTCTTTGGCTTGCTTCATTGGAGTGTTTCCTCCCTCCTGGGGCTGACATTGTCTGTTATGTATCACGCATGTGACATGTAGAAGTTTCAGAACCCAAAATCATATAGATCAGTAAAAATGTATATATATATATATAAACCTATTGAAACTCATACTGGGCATAATTCATATATTCCAAAATCAGTTTGACCCTCTGCTCTTGAGATTCTTTTTATGGTATGTCCCAGCAAATCTGGGCTTCCATCCCCAATAAATTTTGGGGTTGGAGGACACAAAAGCTTTTGCTCAGACCTAAATTCTGTCTGAAAACAAGGGAAATATTATAAGCCCTTTGTAACCTCTCCAAGAGCAGAAATGATTTACAGCTGTGGCATTGAACCATAATTCCTCGATCTCATTTGAGAAGAGTCCAGTTAGAAACAGTGTCTTGATTTTTGTTTCTTTTGTTTCTTCCCTGTTTTCTTGTCTTGCTTACCAACAATCCATTGTAATTCATGAGTTAGTATGGCAGCAGGCTGAGTGTTCCCTGGAGCTCATTAAATGAAGTGTTTTTCCTAAAATGACGTTTGTCTCCTTGTTTTCAGCCCCTCTTCTTTCCTCTGCCCTTTACTATAACCAGAGCTCAGCAAAAGCTGAGTGACTTTGTGCAGACCTTACTTAGGCTCAGCCTTTTTTTCTTCATTATTTTATTCATGGCTCCTCCATTTCATTGCTTGCCTTCTCGAAATGTGTTGAAATCTTTCTGTGGTTGATGACTTCCAGAATATCTTGGCTTTTATTGGTTGATTAATTTTGGTATTTCTACAGTTTTATTTAGATATGGTTTCAGGAGGAACAGAAAGTAAATATATTTCCTAGTCTGCCATCTTGAGCTGAAAATCCCTGTGGATTTTAGCATCCAATGTTCCCATGGGAAAACACCCAACCATGGCCTTAATAGATGTAACACTCAAGATTTCAGCTTTTGTTGAGCAATCACTAAGGATTTCATATGTGGTCATTTCTAATGGGGAAATAATAACTATCTCATGACGTTGATTTGAGGATTAAATTAGATAATGAACATGAAAATGCTTTCTAAGATTTAAAAATCAGTCAAAATGTTTTTTGTTATTATTTGATTTGTTGCTATTTCAACTTCACTTGACAGTTGTTTATGACCTTGCGTATGTGAGAAAATGTCCTCTGGGTTATTTTTCTGAAAGCCAGAATGTATTTTTCAATAGCTCAATGGAACTGGCATCATTTGTGAAGGTTAAGGGTGAAGGGGTAAATGTTTCTTGACACCTATCACTTTACAGTGTTTTCAGGAACTAACTGACTCATGTATTCCTCTTCCAAATTTGGTTGAGGACCTCCTACCAGCCACATGCTCTACGTCAGGTGTTGGAAAGCATTTTCTGGATTTGAAATATCTTAGGCTTTGTGGGCCATATACAGTTTCTGTAGCTTCTCCTCCTCTTTCCTCTTCAACAAGCTTTCTAAACGTGAGAACCATTATTAGCTCACAGTCCCACAGATCCAGGCTGAGAGCCTGATTTGATTCGTGGGCATTATTTGCCAATTGCTGCTCTGCGTGTTCACTGAGGAGGGGGACCATGTTTGAGTAATCATTTCTTTGAATCAACTGTTGGTCTTCTGGGGCTTGTCCTTGCTCTCCTACAGTCTCTAATCAGCGTGGCATCCAGAGAGATCTTGTTAAAACATAAGTCAGATCATGTCACTCAAATTTCTTCAGTGGCTTCTTCACAGAAAATGCAAAGCCCTCAGAGTGCCTCCACAGACCTAGAAATCTGGGCCTCTGTTTCCTCTCTGACTGTTTCGTTCTCCTCTCCAATTTGCTCGCTCTGTTTTCCACACGCTGACATCCTTTCTGCTCCTTGGATACTCCAAACCTACTCTTGCCTCATTGACTTTCTGCCGCACGCCAGCCGCAGAAAGAGGATTTCACCGCCCAGGGTCAGAAGGGAAGGGGTGAGGACCTGAAGTAGCACTGACGAATGGGGTCAGAAGCCCATGGGGTCAGAAGGCTGCAATGAGAAGCCTACTCACCGCAACAAAGAATAGACCCCCGCTCGCCGAAACTAGAGAAAGCTCGCATGCAGCAATGAAGACCCAATGCAGCCAAAAATAAATAAATAAAACATAAAGTATAGAATCTTAAAAAAGCAACAAAAAAATCGATAAAGAATATTACGAGAATAGAATCACAGGCCAGTTTCTCCTTTGAACATGCATGCAAAATGTGTAAAGAGAAGCACAAACTGTATCCATGGTATGTAAAACAATCATATATCAGAATCAAAGTAGCTTTATTCTGGCAATGCAAGGTTGCTTTAATGTCCAAACATGAAACTGATCCCAGGAATGAATTAGAGTGGGGAAAGAAGTCATTTAAAACTGAAATCTTGGGACTTCCCTGGTGGTCCAGTATTTAGAACATGAAGCTTTCACTGCTGGGGCCCTGGGGTCCAATCCCAGGTCAGGGAACTAAGATCCTGCAAGACATGAGGCAGGGCCCCGAAAAAAACAAAGAAAGGAAAGAAAGAAGTCTTAACCAGGAGACGCACAAGATCGAATAAACATAACAGATAACACCTTATGAAAAGTAGGTGAAGATTATGGAATATTCTAACATTTAAAACAAAAAGAAAGTTTTAAAGATTCAAAAGGATGTGACAAATATTGTACATAGGCAAAAATAAAATGAAATAAAATATACAAATGATGGGAACCCAAAATTCCAGATGCCCAAGTCCTGTCTCTGAAGAGTCTCATTCAATGGGTTCAGGATTTCCTCTATATTTAAAAACCTGCAGGTGATTCTGGTATGATTCACAGACACAATGTAAAGCTTCTCTTTTACAGGAAAGAATGCCAGATTATTTTGTTATCTTATAGTTATACTAACAGGTTGTACTATTGACGGATAAGTCTGCTGTCAAAATGCACCCCCACTAGGGGTAAAAAAGGAACTAGTAGTCTCTACTGCTACTTGGTGGCAGCATGCATGTATTGCAAGGGCAATTATTGTAGCAGTCCAAATTAGTGGAACATTTTAGAATTGGAAGACTACATACAGATCATCTAGTCAAGGTTCCAACTATTAAAGTTGTGAAAACTAAGGCCCATATAAATGACATGATTTATCTCCAAAGAGCATTAGTGAAAGTATGAAATAAAAAATATCTCTGAACTTTTAATTTAGTGCCGTTTTTATTAATCTCAAGTATTAGCTTAAACTTGAGTGTGCTCACGTTTCCTGGTTGCGTGCCTTTTAGTAAGTTACTAAAACACTTTTCTTAAAAATAGACGTATTCATTTATTTATCTTTGGCTGCCTAGGCTCTTCGTTGCTGTGCGCGGGCTTTCTCTAGTTGCGGTGAGCGGGGGCTACTCTTTGTTGCAGTACGCGGGCTTCTCATTGTGGTGGCTTCTCGTTGTTGCTGAGCACGGGGTCTAGGTGCGTGGGCTTCAGTAGCTGTGGTTCACGGGCTCTAGCACGCAGGCTCAGTAGTTGTGGCACATGGTCTTAGTTGCTCCGTGGCATGTGGGATCTTCCCGGACCAGGGCTCAAACGTGTGTCCCGTGCACTGGCAGGTGGATCCTTAACCACCGCGCCAACAGGGAAGCCCTACTAATACACTTTTAACTTTGCTTTTCACGTATGTCAAACGGTGAGCCTTGACTGATATAGAATATGAGATAACCCAGCACTGTTCTTAACACATATATGTAGTTAAAATTTTTTGGCTCTCATCCCACTTAAACAGCCTCTATCCCCTTAATAATGAATGTGTCTTTCAGCTAGCAGAGCACCCCAGAGCTGACCACATTCTGGCAAGAGATATAGGACTCTTTTTCTTACTGGGGGTTCTTTATACCTGATATTTGAAGCGCACTTAAACTTGAACAACTCTTGTTTATACTGTATTAATGGATTTGATGGATGAATTTTAGAAAGTAATATGCAGGAATTGAGCTGCCTTACTCTCAAGAAATATAATTCGATAGTGGTGGCTAGAACGATAAACAGTGTTTGGACAGGGAGTCCATATTGGATGTGAACTTCCTGTACTCCCATTCGTCTATTAAGAATAAATAGAATCCTTTCAAAATGTGTTCTAAAGGGCAGTTATTTCTTTCTGCCTCATTTAAGTTACCTGCAAGAAAAAGACAATCTCCTGCATCCTTGTTTAATAGGCTTTTAACATAAAGCAGATAATTTTTTGCAACATTTCCCAAACTTTTCGTTATCCAATTGGCTGAGGCTTCTCAACGATTATCATTTCACAACACTATCTCCATCTTCAGCTTCTTTCAATGAATTGGCCTAATAGATGTGCCATTAAAACAGAGCTTCACTCTCAACGTAGTTTTAATTTTGTATTCAAAGGGTATGAAGGATTCAGCCATAACAGTGAGTGGATTTCTGATACATGCTACATGATGGATGCAACTAATTGAAAGGAGTCAGGCATGAAAGGCTACATATTGTATGGTTCCATTTATATGAAATGTCCAGCAGTGGCAAATCCATACACACAGAAAAGATTCTACATTAGTGGTTGCCAGGGGTTTGGAAGAGAGGGAAATAGGGAATGACTCCTTAAAATGGGTGTAGGTTTCCTCTTGGTTGATGAAAATGTTTTGCAGCTAGGCAGTGGTGATAGTTGCACAACATTGTGACAGTAGTAAATTCCACTGAATGGTACGGTGAATTGTAAAATGATCCAAATGGTGGATTTTGTGTTATGTTCCTTTTACTACAATAAAAAGGAGAAAGAATTCGGGAAAGACTTAGAGTTTGGGCAACTAAGGTGAACTGGTCAAGAAAAAGACAGCTCTATTGTTCAGTTTTCTCTCAGCTCTCCCAGTGCATTAATCCTCAGCCAAAAGTAGCCTGAACTTGTAGATGATAGTCATTCAACACAGTCCAGGGAAAAGTAAATAAAATAAAACCCAACTCTTCTTCTTTAGCACATGTAGGAAAGGTTAGCTTGCTGCTCAGCCACGTGGACATTCATGAAGACGTTTCACTTTAGGTGTCCTCTACTTCAGTACTTTACTCACTTGAGCTCATTCGCACATGTAGGCAACAGCATTCCTTAATTCGATGGAATCTGCAGCACTGGTTGTGATCGGTCTCATGGAAAGAAAAGGAAAGGTGGCGTGGAAGCCAAGGGAAGAGATTCTCAAGACAGAGACGTTGTTTAAGATCTGACTCGGCTTGGCGGTCACAAAGATAAGGATTGAGAAGTAGTGCCCTGGACTTGTCAACGGAGAAATCATTGGGGGCTTCAAGGAGATCAGTTTCACGAGAGTAGTGGGGCAGAAACCAGACCGCAGTGTGGATGGGAGGGGAGAAATGGGGGGCAAGTCAAGAAATTGATGGCAAAGGGAAAGAAGGGAGGGGTGGATAGGAGGACAGGAGAATGGAATGGAGGAGAGCATTTCCTTGTGGCTCTTTAATATGGCTGGGAGGGGCCAACAGAGAAGGAGAGCGTGAAGATGTAGGAAGAGGGGGTGGCATCCCGAGCCCAAGGAGGACTGGCCCCTGTCTTCAGCTCCCACCAGCTGGATGTTCCCTCCCTCTAGCTTTCCACGTAGGCTGTGGAAGTTGCCCCTTGCCTCCTTGGATCAGCCACCCTTGATTCGTTCGTCCTTTTCTTATTTCTCAGCACATCTGGGTCATACGTTATGTGAAGACAAACAAATCACCACGGATGCTTAATTTTCTTGAAAAATCCCCAGGCAGGTACCATTTTGGAGACCTACATATTGTGCCTCAGCAAGCCAAAGTAGCCCATATTTCCTCTCTCATTGGGAGAGATTGCTGTTTCTTGGAGAACCTGATGAAGAGGGTGACTCGCACTTAGGAATAACGTTGCTTGAAAAGTGCAAAAGGTGAGGTAGTTTGGCTCTGAGGGGCCTCTGAGGCCTGAGACTTCCTGAGAGATGGCAGACTCACAGCTCCCATTTCCCTCTGCCCCTGGGCTATGAGCTCATCAAATGAGATGGTAAATAAAGTCACTGACATGGTTTAAAGGATAATTTAGTTCTCTCTTGTTCACTCAGAGCAAATTGAATGGGATTTGCATACAACATATGGATGAAATATCCATACGATGGGGCTTGACCATATCCTCATGGTTCCCCTTCCCTTTTCTACATCTGGCCCCTTTAGCTCTGCAGACTTAACCCCACACCATCAGTCCACCCAGTCGGTCCGCTGAACGTCTCTTGCTCCTTCTCATCTGGTCGTTGTCGTCACCTTGTTCTCCACTACCGCCTCCTGCGGTAGCTGTTAGGTCCAGAGAGGTTGGTTCACTGTGAGCAAGTAACTGTCAACTCCATGGACAGGTGGAAGTGACTTGGCAGCCGGGATTTGCCCATCCTGAGTTCATTATACCCATGAGGGTCAAGGAGAATGGGGATGCAGCTGGTCTGCAGAGCCCCGGCAGTTCTGAGACACATGCTCCTGGATCCACACGTTGCTCCATACCCAGCCTTGCCTTGCTTTGTTCTCTCTCTTGACTCCATCCAGGTTTCTGCTCTCCTTGTCCCTTTGGGGAGGGAGGCCAGTACCAGCCCAGGTGTAGTCCCCCAAAGCTTCCTACTTCCAAGCGTTACGTAGGCTTGTACATCCCCTTGCTTGGGTTGCCCTGGCATTCGTGCCAACAAGTTGAGTGGTTTATGCCCTAGGCTCTCTCTTCTGGCAAGAATGTGCCTGAAAATCTCCATCTCTGGTTTGGTGGCCCCCAAAAATTCCCAGTCAGTTTTGGTGAGGGGACACTTGGTGACAGTGTTGTCTTTCGAAATGAGTAGTTCCGTTACCGACAATACTTTGCTCCCCATACATTATTTATAAGGTTTCCCTGTTTGTATGTGCAAACTATTTGTGTGTATATTTGGAGAAATACATTGTACAGCCCTCTTTTTTATTTCTTCCACACACCCTAGAGATGTCATAGAGGCAGTAAATATGTCCAACTTTTTGAGAAATTGGAACAATCAAGACTTACCTGTATGGAATGCTGTTAATGATGTCAATTCCCGCGACAGTACCTTTCATCTGACACACTTAGGGACTGTTAACAGATTAAAAGCAGTAAGAGACGCGGATAGAGAGAATTTTCATTATCTTGTGCTCTGAAATCTTGGATTTTCATTGGTTTCAATGGGCCTGAAATTGTATTTTCTTTAGTAGGCACATAGAAGCCTCTAGCGGTATTCTTAATAAAGCAAGGTGAGTTATAAGCAATCATCTGATGGAGGGTAAATGTACCACAGTCCAGTTTAAGAAAAATACAATATAAAAGTCTTACCATGGAAGAAAATCTTTATATGATCTTTTGAAAAAACAAAGCTTCAAGAAACATAAAGACATGACACCATATTCAGTTTAAAGTCAGTGACTTGTAAGCAAGGTAAAGCAAAGACAGTCTGATTAAGACCGTTGCATTGTTCTGGCATTTTTTAGGTCTCACCCATTTCTGTGGCCTTTTTAGAACCTAAGCTTCTAGGGCACAGAGAACTTCATCTTGACGTAGGGCTGAGCAAATGCACGGAGCATTTCTCAATAAGTAGGCATTAAATTCTTAGTCCAGAAGGAGCCTTGAGATGCCCTCTCTTTACTCCTTGGTAGAACTGTTTTAACCATCCCCTGAAAACAGATTTTTTTCTTTAAATCTCAAAATTCAGAGATTCCACAATCAGAAGTTACTTCTCATTATTGCCTTGTGGTCTGCTGTGGGCATCTGTCGAATGGTGTGAACTCTGCGTGGGGAGCCTGGCCTACCCTCCAGGCCCACGGTTTGGGCTGCGGTGGTGCCATGCTGTGCTCAGGGGCCTTCTTTTTTGGAAGTCTGGGCTCCAGTGAGCCTTGGTCGTGTTCTTTTATGGAACCTTGGGTGCTAGACCACTCTGACCCTCAGTCTCATTTGCAGGTTCTGGGGAGGATTAAATGAGCTCATGGGATATCCAGGTGACTGAGGCAGAGTCGGCTCGGGATGAATCTTTGCTTCGTTTTCATTAGCTGCGGAGAAGACGATGACAGCTTGGTGCCTCTCCAACTTTAATATGGGTATGCCTCTCTTGGGGATCTTGTTAAATGCAGGCTGGTATTCAGTAGTTCTGGGTGGGGCCTGGATTCTGTGCTTCTAACAAGCTCCTAGGTGAGGGTGACGCTGAGGGCAAGGGTTTGGCACCTGTGTTTCTCCCTTTCTGGAAGAGCAGGATGTCTGCCCCACCCCCACCCCGAGAGGAGAAAACATCCGCAATGTGACTACTAGGAACCAGCTTCCCTCACATGCAAGGGTCCTGTACCACTGCTCCCAACCATTCCGTCTGAGGCGCAGCAAGCCAAAACACTGAAATGCTGAGGTTTGCAGCAAAGAGGAGGTTTATTCACAGGGCAGCCAAGCGAGGACGTGACGTGACAATAGGTCTCAAATCCGCCTCCCCAAAGGCAAGGGGCTTTGGGTATCTGTGGGATAAAGAATAAAGAAGCAGGGCAGTATGAGGCATGGGGAGCATGAGGAAAGGTGATTGGAAAAACGTGTGCTCATCATTGTTCTGAGCTGGCCTAACTAGGCTACAGGCCTCAGCACATTCTCAGGCTGGAGTTTTCGGCCCTCTGATGGCAGGAGGTCAAAAGGCACTTGCCCGGGTGGAAGATCGGTGGTCCTCTCCACTCTAAACCAGCTCAGCCTAACCAGGCACAGCTGATTCCAAGTTCCTGGAGGATCACGGGGCAAACATCTTATTGCTTATGCTACATGCTACTTGGAGGACGTGCAGGTGTTCAAGCTACCTTGATGAGTGAAGACCGGGATTTGACTAATCATGACACCTTGTTTCACCTCCAGGCGAGCAGAAGAGAGCTGTAGGCTGAGTCTGGCTCCTAGCACCTGGAATTGGAGGCAGGTGGTTTAAAAACGGGCTTTCCCACCCTCTGTGTGATATAAGGTAGATAGACTATTGAACCTTCCTGTGCCTGTTTCTCCACAAGCAGCATGGGGACACTCAGAGTCCCTCTCTTGGGGGCTGTTATGGGGGTTCAGTGAGATATAGATGCATGCACGGGCACACGGGAGACACCCAGTGTGTGTTCCCTTCGTGCTTATTTTTATTAGGACACCAGTATTGTTAGAAGATTTCTGGTTTGGACAACAAATTAGATAGGTGGTCATTGCTATAGTTTATGCGAGAGCAATTCACATTGCCATTTGCAAAAAAGTAGTTGGTTGTCCAGTGGGGATTATAAACATCCGTTTAACATGAGCTACTGAACAGATAGTTCACACAGTAAGTACTTTATTTAAAATCAATTCTCTTTGTTTTCTTAAGCAATTGTTAACCCCCAATTTCGTGAGTACTACCAAGTAAGTCACTTGAAAATCATCTAGAGCAATCTATTTCACTTAGCAAGCCTAAAGCTATAGTTCAACCATTTTATTGACTGTTCTATGACAAAAATTACTCTAAACAGCTATTCCCTGGATAAGTAATCAGCTAAAGCTAGTTTGACTGACTAAATCGATTTACTGAGTTAATAAGCCAGTTGTTTTAGAATAGGACGAATTCATATTTCTCATCCATTCTGCATTAAACTGTTTCCCATTCGTACATACCCACATTCCTACTTCTGTGCTGTAGGGCTTGGCTGAACTACACCTGCCTTCAGTGAAACTTTTCTCTCCTGCACAATTGGAGATAATTTTAGTCTCGTGACTCCCACGGGGTTACCTCTGTTGTGACACTTGACTCTTTGGTGGCATATTTTATTTGAAAAAGCCTTCCGTTACTCCGGGCACGTCAAACAGTAAATGCTTTCTCTTCGTAAACCTGCATAACAATTTTCTGAACTCTTCTGCTCTGGGCAAGATTCATCAGTACACCAGGCAAACATAGTGAAAGAGGAGACAGTACTTGTGTTGCATTCAATTGGGTCTTGATACCTAAGTGTGACTCTTAACCAAGGATTATGCAGTAGTTAAGGACACAGATTCAAGTTGTTTAGGGTGTGTCCTAAAGTGTCAGTGGCAGAATTTAAGTCTCTACTCTGGAAATTGTAGACCTGAGACAAACTACTTCCCTAAACGTCATTTGCTACGTCTGAGAAAGATAATAGTATCTACCTTGTCGTAGACTGAATAATACCATTGCCCCCAAATGTCCACATTCTACTCTCCAGAACCTGTGAATGTCACCTTAAATGGCAGAAGGCACTTTGCCAGTGGGATGAAAGTAATGGTTCTCAGATGGGAAGATTCTCCTGGACTACCTGGATGGGCCCAAATATAACCACTGGTGTTCTCGTAAGAGAGAGGCAGAGGGAATTTGTACTCCAAAGAGAATGTGATGACGAAGTTGGGGTTGCATTGATGTGGCCAGAAGTGAAGGAATGCTGGCGAGGAAACAAACAGATTCTCGCTTAGAGCCTCTAGAAGGAGGATGGATGGCCCTGTCGACTTCTGGTTTCAGCCCAGGGAAACTGGTTTTGGACCTCTGTCTTGCAGAACCATAAGAAAATAAGTGTGTTGTGTTAGAAGCAAGCACATTTGTAGTCATTTGTTACAGCAGCCATAGGGAACTAATGCCTACCTCATAGGAAGTAGTTCTCCAATTAAAATGTGTGACTGGAAACACACTTAGTGGCATGTGTGACACACACTAGTTATGCTACCGTAGGTCGTTCTTGGAAACTGAAGCCTTGGTTTTGAGAGATCATCAAAACCAGTACAATGGTTGCCATGTTTCTCCTTGTTCAGCCTGGTGACCAACCCGGTAGAGAGAGCTCCATCCTTTCCCACAGGACCCCAACTGTGGGTACGTAGAGGGAAGCGGTTATGTCTCCCTTAAGGCACCTTTTTCTTTTCCTTTCTACTTTTGTCTTCATTAATCTTCATCCAACTGACCTTTCTAAATTTTACAGAAAACAAAACCATTTCTCCATGGATTCAGATACTACCCCAAGTTAATATTCCAACCAAGTTCTTGTTCTTCCGGGTCTCATCACCAGAAATTGCTGAGCCTAACTCTACTCTAGTTTCTAGGATCACTCATTTTCTCATTTCTCCCTTCTCCTTTTAGTTCAGAGTCTTGTCAATTTAGTTCCTTCCCTAACCACAACTTATAGTACGGTGGCACAGCAAAGTGATGAAAGTCTAGACGGTCTGGTTTTAATCCCGGGTTTTGCCACCTACTTACTGTGTGGCATTAGGCAAGCTCTTCAACGTCTCTGGGCCTCAGTTGCCCCCAGAAGAGTGAACATTATGAATATTCCCTACCTCTAGGGTTGCCATTATGAGGAATAAGTGAGTTAATATTTGGTAAGCCCTTAGAATAGTACTTGTTATAGTCTAAGCACTACAGTTGTGCTTGTTAATAATAATAAATGAAATTCCAAGCGTATAACTTACTCAACATTCTGTCATAACTTTGAAGTGTTGGTCTATCTGTTGGCTCACGTTGCAGGTAAATGGGTCGAGGCATGGGCTGAGGCATTGCTATCACTGGGTGGTGTGTTCCCAGAACTTGGAACAGCGGTGTGAAATGGGTAGTGGTTCTATTGGAGACAGGGCAGACTGGAAAATGACAGCCTGGGAAGGAGGTGTGGTGTCCATAGCTTTGGTGTTAGAGGTGCTGCCTGCTGAAGCACCAGTGCCGGCCTAAGCCGTAAATGGGGTGCTGGGGTAAAGAGGAGCAGGATGGAAGATGACAGCGTGGGAAGGAGGTGTGGTGTCCATAGGTTCGGGGTCTGACGGGCTTCCTGCTGAAGCACCGATGCCCGGCAGGGCCGTAAATGGGGTGCTGGGAAAAACAGGAGCAGAATGGAAGATGACAGCGTGTGAAGGTGGTGTGGTGTCCATAGGTTCGGGGTCTGACGTGCTTCCTGCTGAAGCACCGATGCCCGCCAGGGCCGTAAATGGGGTGGTCGGGAAAACAGGAGCAGAACGGAAGATGACAGCGTGTGAAGGTGGTGTGGTGTCCATAGGTTCGGGGTCTGACGTGCTTCCTGCTGAAGCACCGATGCCCGCCAGGGCCGTAAATGGGGTGGTCGGGAAAACAGGAGCAGAATGGAAGATGACAGCGTGTGAAGGTGGTGTGGTGTCCATAGGTTCGGGGTCTGACGTGCTTCCTGCTGAAGCACCGATGCCCGCCAGGGCCGTAAATGGGGTGGTCGGGAAAACAGGAGCAGAATGGAAGATGACAGCGTGTGAAGGTGGTGTGGTGTCCATAGGTTCGGGGTCTGACGTGCTTCCTGCTGAAGCACCGATGCCCGCCAGGGCCGTAAATGGGGTGCTGGGGAAAACAGGAGCAGAATGGGAGAGGACAGCGTGTGAAGGAGGTGTGGTGTCCATAGCTTCCATATTAGAGGTACTGCCTGCCTGATCTGAGAGCAGAGAGTGAAAGTGGGAGAGCCTCTTCCTAGATTCTAACTCGTCTGAATTTATAGCACTGGCTCTGCCTGGCTTTATGACATATCCATTGTACGTGTCACAGAGAAAGTGCAGGCGGGGCAGGGGGTGATGCAGGGGTCACATGCAAGCCCAGCTGCTGGCTTAACCCCGGCCCAAAGGCAAAGGGCAGGGCCCCTTCTGGACTTTCTAGTGGCTGGGACTTCTGGCTGTGGGTGGCAGGTGTTTGGCACCAGATGGGCCACCATGCGGAGACTGTTGGGGACTGTGGAAGCCTCCTCCAGAGCTCACCCTGCCTGGCGACTGGCTCTGCAGGCCCCTCAGCCCTGCGTATGTATCGGCCAGGCCTTCCACACCACGGGGCCAGAGGCCAGAGCCTGCTCAGACCTGAGGGCAGGAGGCAGCCAGAGCTTACCAGGGTGTGGGCCACCTCGTCCGCAGACCTCCCCAGCTCCTCTGCGAGACCTGGAGACAGGATCGCCTTCTCCAGGGCTGCTCAGCTGCCAGCATCACCATGAGCCAGGTGGCCAAGGTTTCTGAGCAGGAGATGCAGAGCCCTGATCCGACTGGATGCTGCAGCCCACGATGTCCCTTCCTGGCAGATAGGTTCTTTCTTCACTTCTGTTTTGAAATTTGGTAAAAGAACATTTAAACCTTGGCCTGTCCTTCAGGGTATATAGATGGTAGTGGCTTAGCCGGGATTCAATCCAAGCCTGTGTGATTCCAGAGCTTGTGCTCTGGACTGTGGTGCCTCCTTATCGTATATGCTTCATGTGTTACTTGTTTTTCTTTTTTTCTTGTAGTCCTTATGGTACTTAGCCCTAAGTGCCATACCTGTAACGAACAGCTACACTGCCCTGTAGGAGGTCTTCTTTTGTTCAACGCATGAATTGGTCATCCACCACACTGTGTTCTAATCTCAGAAGATACAGGTCAGGGAGCACCAGTTGTCAGCATGGCACCATTCCATATTTCTAACTGAGGCTTGAAGCCCGTATTTTCCCTTTGTCTAGTTTGAAGGATCCAGATATGTAAAGATGATATTCTAGATAAATCATGGTCTATCCTGAAAGAAATTCACCAGTGAATTGTTCCATATGGATTAGAAGCCAGCTTCTCTGGCCTTCCTGGAGTATATCCAGTAAGGCGTCTCATTCATGTCTAGAAAGCAAATATATCATTTATTGCAACTTCAGCGTGGAGCGATGTATTGGTATAAAGTACGATCAACACAATTTGGTCATTGTGAGTATGACAGCTGGGTCCACTCTTTACTACCCATATGTAACTCTAGGGATTCTTATGCCCAAGAGAGGAGACGTACTCTTGGCTGTCTAGGACAAGGGAAGCATGTGTTGTTATTCAGGAGCTGGAAGCTTCAGCATGACAGGTAGGAATTGAACAATCCTGGTCTACACATCACTTGACCTTGCTTAAAACTTGTTTCTTTGGCTTGCTTCATTGGAGTGTTTTCTCCCTCCTGGGGCTGACATTGTCTGTTATGTATCACGCATGTGACATGTAGAAGTTTCAGAACCCAAAATCATATAGATCAGTAAAAATGTATATATATATATATAAACCTATTGAAACTCATACTGGGCATAATTCATATATTCCAAAATCAGTTTGACCCTCTGCTCTTGAGATTCTTTTTATGGTATGTCCCAGCAAATCTGGGCTTCCATCCCCAATAAATTTTGGGGTTGGAGGACACAAAAGCTTTTGCTCAGACCTAAATTCTGTCTGAAAACAAGGGAAATATTATAAGCCCTTTGTAACCTCTCCAAGAGCAGAAATGATTTACAGCTGTGGCATTGAACCATAATTCCTCGATCTCATTTGAGAAGAGTCCAGTTAGAAACAGTGTCTTGATTTTTGTTTCTTTTGTTTCTTCCCTGTTTTCTTGTCTTGCTTACCAACAATCCATTGTAATTCATGAGTTAGTATGGCAGCAGGCTGAGTGTTCCCTGGAGCTCATTAAATGAAGTGTTTTTCCTAAAATGACGTTTGTCTCCTTGTTTTCAGCCCCTCTTCTTTCCTCTGCCCTTTACTATAACCAGAGCTCAGCAAAAGCTGAGTGACTTTGTGCAGACCTTACTTAGACTCAGCCTTTTTTTCTTCATTATTTTATTCATGGCTCCTCCATTTCATTGCTTGCCTTCTCGAAATGTGTTGAAATCTTTCTGTGGTTGATGACTTCCAGAATATCTTGGCTTTTATTGGTTGATTAATTTTGGTATTTCTACAGTTTTATTTAGATATGGTTTCAGGAGGAACAGAAAGTAAATATATTTCCTAGTCTGCCATCTTGAGCTGAAAATCCCTGTGGATTTTAGCATCCAATGTTCCCATGGGAAAACACCCAACCATGGCCTTAATAGATGTAACACTCAAGATTTCAGCTTTTGTTGAGCAATCACTAAGGATTTCATATGTGGTCATTTCTAATGGGGAAATAATAACTATCTCATGACGTTGATTTGAGGATTAAATTAGATAATGAACATGAAAATGCTTTCTAAGATTTAAAAATCAGTCAAAATGTTTTTTGTTATTATTTGATTTGTTGCTATTTCAACTTCACTTGACAGTTGTTTATGACCTTGCGTATGTGAGAAAATGTCCTCTGGGTTATTTTTCTGAAAGCCAGAATGTATTTTTCAATAGCTCAATGGAACTGGCATCATTTGTGAAGGTTAAGGGTGAAGGGGTAAATGTTTCTTGACACCTATCACTTTACAGTGTTTTCAGGAACTAACTGACTCATGTATTCCTCTTCCAAATTTGGTTGAGGACCTCCTACCAGCCACATGCTCTACGTCAGGTGTTGGAAAGCATTTTCTGGATTTGAAATATCTTAGGCTTTGTGGGCCATATACAGTTTCTGTAGCTTCTCCTCCTCTTTCCTCTTCAACAAGCTTTCTAAACGTGAGAACCATTATTAGCTCACAGTCCCACAGATCCAGGCTGAGAGCCTGATTTGATTCGTGGGCATTATTTGCCAATTGCTGCTCTGTGTGTTCACTGAGGAGGGGGACCATGTTTGAGTAATCATTTCTTTGAATCAACTGTTGGTCTTCTGGGGCTTGTCCTTGCTCTCCTACAGTCTCTAATCAGCGTGGCATCCAGAGAGATCTTGTTAAAACATAAGTCAGATCATGTCACTCAAATTTCTTCAGTGGCTTCTTCACAGAAAATGCAAAGTCCTCAGAGTGCCTCCACAGACCTAGAAATCTGGGCCTCTGTTTCCTCTCTGACTGTTTCGTTCTCCTCTCCAATTTGCTCGCTCTGTTTTCCACACGCTGACATCCTTTCTGCTCCTTGGATACTCCAAACCTACTCTTGCCTCATTGACTTTCTGCCGCACGCCAGCCGCAGAAAGAGGATTTCACCGCCCAGGGTCAGAAGGGAAGGGGTGAGGACCTGAAGTAGCACTGACGAATGGGGTCAGAAGCCCATGGGGTCAGAAGGCTGCAATGAGAAGCCTACTCACCGCAACAAAGAATAGACCCCCGCTCGCCGAAACTAGAGAAAGCTCGCATGCAGCAATGAAGACCCAATGCAGCCAAAAATAAATAAATAAAACATAAAGTATAGAATCTTAAAAAAGCAACAAAAAATTCGATAAAGAATATTACGAGAATAGAATCACAGGCCAGTTTCTCCTTTGAACATGCATGCAAAATGTGTAAAGAGAAGCACAAACTGTATCCATGGTATGTAAAACAATCATATATCAGAATCAAAGTAGCTTTATTCTGGCAATGCAAGGTTGCTTTAATGTCCAAACATGAAACTGATCCCAGGAATGAATTAGAGTGGGGAAAGAAGTCATTTAAAACTGAAATCTTGGGACTTCCCTGGTGGTCCAGTATTTAGAACATGAAGCTTTCACTGCTGGGGCCCTGGGGTCCAATCCCAGGTCAGGGAACTAAGATCCTGCAAGACATGAGGCAGGGCCCCGAAAAAAACAAAGAAAGGAAAGAAAGAAGTCTTAACCAGGAGACGCACAAGATCGAATAAACATAACAGATAACACCTTATGAAAAGTAGGTGAAGATTATGGAATATTCTAAAATTTAAAACAAAAAGAAAGTTTTAAAGATTCAAAAGGATGTGACAAATATTGTACATAGGCAAAAATAAAATGAAATAAAATATAAAAATGATGGGAACCCAAAATTCCAGATGCCCAAGTCCTGTCTCTGAAGAGTCTCATTCAATGGGTTCAGGATTTCCTCTATATTTAAAAACCTGCAGGTGATTCTGGTATGATTCACAGACACAATGTAAAGCTTCTCTTTTACAGGAAAGAATGCCAGATTATTTTGTTATCTTATAGTTATACTAACAGGTTGTACTATTGACGGATAAGTCTGCTGTCAAAATGCACCCCCACTAGGGGTAAAAAAGGAACTAGTAGTCTCTACTGCTACTTGGTGGCAGCATGCATGTATTGCAAGGGCAATTATTGTAGCAGTCCAAATTAGTGGAACATTTTAGAATTGGAAGACTACATACAGATCATCTAGTCAAGGTTCCAACTATTAAAGTTGTGAAAACTAAGGCCCATATAAATGACATGATTTATCTCCAAAGAGCATTAGTGAAAGTATGAAATAAAAAATATCTCTGAACTTTTAATTTAGTGCCGTTTTTATTAATCTCAAGTATTAGCTTAAACTTGAGTGTGCTCACGTTTACTGGTTGCGTGCCTTTTAGTAAGTTACTAAAACACTTTTCTTAAAAATAGACGTATTTATTTATTTATCTTTGGCTGCCTAGGCTCTTCGTTGCTGTGCGCGGGCTTTCTCTAGTTGCGGTGAGCGGGGGCTACTCTTTGTTGCAGTACGCGGGCTTCTCATTGTGGTGGCTTCTCGTTGTTGCTGAGCATGGGGTCTAGGTGCGTGGGCTTCAGTAGCTGTGGTTCACGGGCTCTAGCACACAGGCTCAGTAGTTGTGGCACATGGTCTTAGTTGCTCCGTGGCATGTGGGATCTTCCCGGACCAGGGCTCAAACGTGTGTCCCGTGCACTGGCAGGTGGATCCTTAACCACCGCGCCAACAGGGAAGCCCTACTAATACACTTTTAACTTTGCTTTTCACGTATGTCAAACGGTGAGCCTTGACTGATATAGAATATGAGATAACCTAGCACTGTTCTTAACACATATATGTAGTTAAAATTTTTTGGCTCTCATCCCACTTAAACAGCCTCTATCCCCTTAATAATGAATGTGTCTTTCAGCTAGCAGAGCGCCCCAGAGCTGACCACATTCTGGCAAGAGATATAGGATTCTTTTTCTTACTGGGGGTTCTTTATACCTGATATTTGAAGCGCACTTAAACATGAACAACTCTTGTTTGTACTGTATTAATGGATTTGATGGATGAATTTTAGAAAGTAATATGCAGGAATTGAGCTGCCTTACTCTCAAGAAATATAATTCGATAGTGGTGGCTAGAACGATAAACAGTGTTTGGACAGGGAGTCCATATTGGATGTGAACTTCCTGTACTCCCATTCGTCTATTAAGAATAAATGGAATCCTTTCAAAATGTGTTCTAAAGGGCAGTTATTTCTTTCTGCCTCATTTAAGTTACCTGCAAGAAAAAGACAATCTCCTGCATCCTTGTTTAATAGGCTTTTAACATAAAGCAGATAATTTTTTGCAACATTTCCCAAACTTTTCGTTATCCAATTGGCTGAGGCTTCTCAACGATTATCATTTCACAACACTATCTCCATCTTCAGCTTCTTTCAATGAATTGGCCTAATAGATGTGCCATTAAAACAGAGCTTCACTCTCAACGTAGTTTTAATTTTGTATTCAAAGGGTATGAAGGATTCAGCCATAACAGTGAGTGGATTTCTGATACATGCTACATGATGGATGCAACTAATTGAAAGGAGTCAGGCATGAAAGGCTACATATTGTATGGTTCCATTTATATGAAATGTCCAGCAGTGGCAAATCCATACACACAGAAAAGATTCTACATTAGTGGTTGCCAGGGGTTTGGAAGAGAGGGAAATAGGGAATGACTCCTTAAAATGGGTGTAGGTTTCCTCTTGGTTGATGAAAATGTTTTGCAGCTAGGCAGTGGTGATAGTTGCACAACATTGTGACAGTAGTAAATTCCACTGAATGGTACGGTGAATTGTAAAATGATCCAAATGGTGGATTTTGTGTTATGTTCCTTTTACTACAATAAAAAGGAGAAAGAATTCGGGAAAGACTTAGAGTTTGGGCAACTAAGGTGAACTGGTCAAGAAAAAGACAGCTCTATTGTTCAGTTTTCTCTCAGCTCTCCCAGTGCATTAATCCTCAGCCAAAAGTAGCCTGAACTTGTAGATGATAGTCATTCAACACAGTCCAGGGAAAAGTAAATAAAATAAAACCCAACTCTTCTTCTTTAGCACATGTAGGAAAGGTTAGCTTGCTGCTCAGCCACGTGGACATTCATGAAGACGTTTCACTTTAGGTGTCCTCTACTTCAGTACTTTACTCACTTGAGCTCATTCGCACATGTAGGCAACAGCATTCCTTAATTCGATGGAATCTGCAGCACTGGTTGTGATCGGTCTCATGGAAAGAAAAGGAAAGGTGGCGCGGAAGCCAAGGGAAGAGATTCTCAAGACAGAGACGTTGTTTAAGATCTGACTCGGCTTGGCGGTCACAAAGATAAGGATTGAGAAGTAGTGCCCTGGACTTGTCAACGGAGAAATCATTGGGGGCTTCAAGGAGATCAGTTTCACGAGAGTAGTGGGGCAGAAACCAGACCGCAGTGTGGATGGGAGGGGAGAAATGGGGGGCAAGTCAAGAAATTGATGGCAAAGGGAAAGAAGGGAGGGGTGGATAGGAGGACAGGAGAATGGAATGGAGGAGAGCATTTCCTTGTGGCTCTTTAATATGGCTGGGAGGGGCCAACAGAGAAGGAGAGCGTGAAGATGTAGGAAGAGGGGGTGGCATCCCGAGCCCAAGGAGGACTGGCCCCTGTCTTCAGCTCCCACCAGCTGGATGTTCCCTCCCTCTAGCTTTCCACGTAGGCTGTGGAAGTTGCCCCTTGCCTCCTTGGATCAGCCACCCTTGATTCGTTCGTCCTTTTCTTATTTCTCAGCACATCTGGGTCATACGTTATGTGAAGACAAACAAATCACCACGGATGCTTAATTTTCTTGAAAAATCCCCAGGCAGGTACCATTTTGGAGACCTACATATTGTGCCTCAGCAAGCCAAAGTAGCCCATATTTCCTCTCTCATTGGGAGAGATTGCTGTTTCTTGGAGAACCTGATGAAGAGGGTGACTCGCACTTAGGAATAACGTTGCTTGAAAAGTGCAAAAGGTGAGGTAGTTTGGCTCTGAGGGGCCTCTGAGGCCTGAGACTTCCTGAGAGATGGCAGACTCACAGCTCCCATTTCCCTCTGCCCCTGGGCTATGAGCTCATCAAATGAGATGGTAAATAAAGTCACTGACATGGTTTAAAGGATAATTTAGTTCTCTCTTGTTCACTCAGAGCAAATTGAATGGGATTTGCATACAACATATGGATGAAATATCCATACGATGGGGCTTGACCATATCCTCATGGTTCCCCTTCCCTTTTCTACATCTGGCCCCTTTAGCTCTGCAGACTTAACCCCACACCATCAGTCCACCCAGTCGGTCCGCTGAACGTCTCTTGCTCCTTCGCATCTGGTCGTTGTCGTCACCTTGTTCTCCACTACCGCCTCCTGCGGTAGCTGTTAGGTCCAGAGAGGTTGGTTCACTGTGAGCAAGTAACTGTCAACTCCATGGACAGGTGGAAGTGACTTGGCAGCCGGGATTTGCCCATCCTGAGTTCATTATACCCATGAGGGTCAAGGAGAATGGGGATGCAGCTGGTCTGCAGAGCCCCGGCAGTTCTGAGACACATGCTCCTGGATCCACACGTTGCTCCATACCCAGCCTTGCCTTGCTTTGTTCTCTCTCTTGACTCCATCCAGGTTTCTGCTCTCCTTGTCCCTTTGGGGAGGGAGGCCAGTACCAGCCCAGGTGTAGTCCCCCAAAGCTTCCTACTTCCAAGCGTTACGTAGGCTTGTACATCCCCTTGCTTGGGTTGCCCTGGCATTCGTGCCAACAAGTTGAGTGGTTTATGCCCTAGGCTCTCTCTTCTGGCAAGAATGTGCCTGAAAATCTCCATCTCTGGTTTGGTGGCCCCCAAAAATTCCCAGTCAGTTTTGGTGAGGGGACACTTGGTGACAGTGTTGTCTTTCGAAATGAGTAGTTCCGTTACCGACAATACTTTGCTCCCCATACATTATTTATAAGGTTTCCCTGTTTGTATGTGCAAACTATTTGTGTGTATATTTGGAGAAATACATTGTACAGCCCTCTTTTTTATTTCTTCCACACACCCTAGAGATGTCATAGAGACAGTAAATATGTCCAACTTTTTGAGAAATTGGAACAATCAAGACTTACCTGTATGGAATGCTGTTAATGATGTCAATTCCCGCGACAGTACCTTTCATCTTACACACTTAGGGACTGTTAACAGATTAAAAGCAGTAAGAGACACGGATAGAGAGAATTTTCATTATCTTGTGCTCTGAAATCTTGGATTTTCATTGGTTTCAATGGGCCTGAAATTGTATTTTCTTTAGTAGGCACATAGAAGCCTCTAGCGGTATTCTTAATAAAGCAAGGTGAGTTATAAGCAATCATCTGATGGAGGGTAAATGTACCACAGTCCAGTTTAAGAAAAATACAATATAAAAGTCTTACCATGGAAGAAAATCTTTATATGATCTTTTGAAAAAACAAAGCTTCAAGAAACATAAAGACATGACACCATATTCAGTTTAAAGTCAGTGACTTGTAAGCAAGGTAAAGCAAAGACAGTCTGATTAAGACCGTTGCATTGTTCTGGCATTTTTTAGGTCTCACCCATTTCTGTGGCCTTTTTAGAACCTAAGCTTCTAGGGCACAGAGAACTTCATCTTGACGTAGGGCTGAGCAAATGCACGGAGCATTTCTCAATAAGTAGGCATTAAATTCTTAGTCCAGAAGGAGCCTTGAGATGCCCTCTCTTTACTCCTTGGTAGAACTGTTTTAACCATCCCCTGAAAACAGATTTTTTTCTTTAAATCTCAAAATTCAGAGATTCCACAATCAGAAGTTACTTCTCATTATTGCCTTGTGGTCTGCTGTGGGCATCTGTCGAATGGTGTGAACTCTGCGTGGGGAGCCTGGCCTACCCTCCAGGCCCACGGTTTGGGCTGCGGTGGTGCCATGCTGTGCTCAGGGGCCTTCTTTTTTGGAAGTCTGGGCTCCAGTGAGCCTTGGTCGTGTTCTTTTATGGAACCTTGGGTGCTAGACCACTCTGACCCTCAGTCTCATTTGCAGGTTCTGGGGAGGATTAAATGAGCTCATGGGATATCCAGGTGACTGAGGCAGAGTCGGCTCGGGATGAATCTTTGCTTCGTTTTCATTAGCTGCGGAGAAGACGATGACAGCTTGGTGCCTCTCCAACTTTAATATGGGTATGCCTCTCTTGGGGATCTTGTTAAATGCAGGCTGGTATTCAGTAGTTCTGGGTGGGGCCTGGATTCTGTGCTTCTAACAAGCTCCTAGGTGAGGGTGACGCTGAGGGCAAGGGTTTGGCACCTGTGTTTCTCCCTTTCTGGAAGAGCAGGATGTCTGCCCCACCCCCACCCCGAGAGGAGAAAACATCCGCAATGTGACTACTAGGAACCAGCTTCCCTCACATGCAAGGGTCCTGTACCACTGCTCCCAACCATTCCGTCTGAGGCGCAGCAAGCCAAAACACTGAAATGCTGAGGTTTGCAGCAAAGAGGAGGTTTATTCACAGGGCAGCCAAGCGAGGACGTGACGTGACAATAGGTCTCAAATCCGCCTCCCCAAAGGCAAGGGGCTTTGGGTATCTGTGGGATAAAGAATAAAGAAGCAGGGCAGTATGAGGCATGGGGAGCATGAGGAAAGGTGATTGGAAAAACGTGTGCTCATCATTGTTCTGAGCTGGCCTAACTAGGCTACAGGCCTCAGCACATTCTCAGGCTGGAGTTTTCGGCCCTCTGATGGCAGGAGGTCAAAAGGCACTTGCCCGGGTGGAAGATCGGTGGTCCTCTCCACTCTAAACCAGCTCAGCCTAACCAGGCACAGCTGATTCCAAGTTCCTGGAGGATCACGGGGCAAACATCTTATTGCTTATGCTACATGCTACTTGGAGGACGTGCAGGTGTTCAAGCTACCTTGATGAGTGAAGACCGGGATTTGACTAATCATGACACCTTGTTTCACCTCCAGGCGAGCAGAAGAGAGCTGTAGGCTGAGTCTGGCTCCTAGCACCTGGAATTGGAGGCAGGTGGTTTAAAAACGGGCTTTCCCACCCTCTGTGTGATATAAGGTAGATAGACTATTGAACCTTCCTGTGCCTGTTTCTCCACAAGCAGCATGGGGACACTCAGAGTTCCTCTCTTGGGGGCTGTTATGGGGGTTCAGTGAGATATAGATGCATGCACGGGCACACGGGAGACACCCAGTGTGTGTTCCCTTCGTGCTTATTTTTATTAGGACACCAGTATTGTTAGAACATTTCTGGTTTGGACAACAAATTAGATAGGTGGTCATTGCTATAGTTTATGCGAGAGCAATTCACATTGCCATTTGCAAAAAACTAGTTGGTTGTCCAGTGGGGATTATAAACATCCGTTTAACATGAGCTACTGAACAGATAGTTCACGCAGTAAGTACTTTATTTAAAATCAATTCTCTTTGTTTTCTTAAGCAATTGTTAACCCCCAATTTCGTGAGTACTACCAAGTAAGTCACTTGAAAATCATCTAGAGCAATCTATTTCACTTAGCAAGCCTAAAGCTATAGTTCAACCATTTTATTGACTGTTCTATGACAAAAATTACTCTAAACAGCTATTCCCTGGATAAGTAATCAGCTAAAGCTAGTTTGACTGACTAAATCGATTTACTGAGTTAATAAGCCAGTTGTTTTAGAATAGGACGAATTCATATTTCTCATCCATTCTGCATTAAACTGTTTCCCATTCGTACATACCCACATTCCTACTTCTGTGCTGTAGGGCTTGGCTGAACTACACCTGCCTTCAGTGAAACTTTTCTCTCCTGCACAATTGGAGATAATTTTAGTCTCGTGACTCCCACGGGGTTACCTCTGTTGTGACACTTGACTCTTTGGTGGCATATTTTATTTGAAAAAGCCTTCCGTTACTCCGGGCACGTCAAACAGTAAATGCTTTCTCTTCGTAAACCTGCATAACAATTTTCTGAACTCTTCTGCTCTGGGCAAGATTCATCAGTACACCAGGCAAACATAGTGAAAGAGGAGACAGTACTTGTGTTGCATTCAATTGGGTCTTGATACCTAAGTGTGACTCTTAACCAAGGATTATGCAGTAGTTAAGGACACAGATTCAAGTTGTTTAGGGTGTGTCCTAAAGTGTCAGTGGCAGAATTTAAGTCTCTACTCTGGAAATTGTAGACTTGAGACAAACTACTTCCCTAAACGTCATTTCCTACGTCTGAGAAAGATAATAGTATCTACCTTGTCGTAGACTGAATAATACCATTGCCCCCAAATGTCCACATTCTACTCTCCAGAACCTGTGAATGTGACCTTAAATGGCAGAAGGCACTTTGCCAGTGGGATGAAAGTAATGGTTCTCAGATGGGAAGATTCTCCTGGACTACCTGGATGGGCCCAAATATAACCACTGGTGTTCTCGTAAGAGAGAGGCAGAGGGAATTTGTACTCCAAAGAGAATGTGATGACGAAGTTGGGGTTGCATTGATGTGGCCAGAAGTGAAGGAATGCTGGCGAGGAAACAAACAGATTCTCGCTTAGAGCCTCTAGAAGGAGGATGGATGGCCCTGTCGACTTCTGGTTTCAGCCCAGGGAAACTGGTTTTGGACCTCTGTCTTGCAGAACCATAAGAAAATAAGTGTGTTGTGTTAGAAGCAAGCACATTTGTAGTCATTTGTTACAGCAGCCATAGGGAACTAATGCCTACCTCATAGGAAGTAGTTCTCCAATTAAAATGTGTGACTGGAAACACACTTAGTGGCATGTGTGACACACACTAGTTATGCTACCGTAGGTCGTTCTTGGAAACTGAAGCCTTGGTTTTGAGAGATCATCAAAACCAGTACAATGGTTGCCATGTTTCTCCTTGTTCAGCCTGGTGACCAACCCGGTAGAGAGAGCTCCATCCTTTCCCACAGGACCCCAACTGTGGGTACGTAGAGGGAAGCGGTTATGTCTCCCTTAAGGCACCTTTTTCTTTTCCTTTCTACTTTTGTCTTCATTAATCTTCATCCAACTGACCTTTCTAAATTTTACAGAAAACAAAACCATTTCTCCATGGATTCAGATACTACCCCAAGTTAATATTCCAACCAAGTTCTTGTTCTTCCGGGTCTCATCACCAGAAATTGCTGAGCCTAACTCTACTCTAGTTTCTAGGATCACTCATTTTCTCATTTCTCCCTTCTCCTTTTAGTTCAGAGTCTTGTCAATTTAGTTCCTTCCCTAACCACAACTTATAGTACGGTGGCACAGCAAAGTGATGAAAGTCTAGACGGTCTGGTTTTAATCCCGGGTTTTGCCACCTACTTACTGTGTGGCATTAGGCAAGCTCTTCAACGTCTCTGGGCCTCAGTTGCCCCCAGAAGAGTGAACATTATGAATATTCCCTACCTCTAGGGTTGCCATTATGAGGAATAAGTGAGTTAATATTTGGTAAGCCCTTAGAATAGTACTTGTTATAGTCTAAGCACTACAGTTGTGCTTGTTAATAATAATAAATGAAATTCCAAGCGTATAACTTACTCAACATTCTGTCATAACTTTGAAGTGTTGGTCTATCTGTTGGCTCACGTTGCAGGTAAATGAGTCGAGGCATGGGCTGAGGCATTGCTATCACTGGGTGGTGTGTTCCCAGAACTTGGAACAGCGGTGTGAAATGGGTAGTGGTTCTATTGGAGACAGGGCAGACTGGAAAATGACAGCCTGGGAAGGAGGTGTGGTGTCCATAGCTTTGGTGTTAGAGGTGCTGCCTGCTGAAGCACCAGTGCCGGCCTAAGCCGTAAATGGGGTGCTGGGGTAAAGAGGAGCAGGATGGAAGATGACAGCGTGGGAAGGAGGTGTGGTGTCCATAGGTTCGGGGTCTGACGGGCTTCCTGCTGAAGCACCGATGCCCGGCAGGGCCGTAAATGGGGTGCTGGGAAAAACAGGAGCAGAATGGAAGATGACAGCGTGTGAAGGTGGTGTGGTGTCCATAGGTTCGGGGTCTGACGTGCTTCCTGCTGAAGCACCGATGCCCGCCAGGGCCGTAAATGGGGTGGTCGGGAAAACAGGAGCAGAACGGAAGATGACAGCGTGTGAAGGTGGTGTGGTGTCCATAGGTTCGGGGTCTGACGGGCTTCCTGCTGAAGCACCGATGCCCGCCAGGGACATAAATGGGGTGGTCGGGAAAACAGGAGCAGAATGGAAGATGACAGCGTGTGAAGGTGGTGTGGTGTCCATAGGTTCGGGGTCTGACGTGCTTCCTGCTGAAGCACCGATGCCCGCCAGGGCCGTAAATGGGGTGGTCGGGAAAACAGGAGCAGAATGGAAGATGACAGCGTGTGAAGGTGGTGTGGTGTCCATAGGTTCGGGGTCTGACGTGCTTCCTGCTGAAGCACCGATGCCCACCAGGGCCGTAAATGGGGTGCTGGGGAAAACAGGAGCAGAATGGAAGAGGACAGCGTGTGAAGGAGGTGTGGTGTCCATAGCTTCCATATTAGAGGTACTGCCTGCCTTATCTGAGAGCAGAGAATGAAAGTGGGAGAGCCTCTTCCTAGATTCTAACTCGTCTGAATTTATAGCACTGGCTCTGCCTGGCTTTATGACATATCCATTGTACGTGTCACAGAGAAAGTGCAGGCGGGGCAGGGGGTGATGCAGGGGTCACATGCAAGCCCAGCTGCTGGCTTAACCCCGGCCCAAAGGCAAAGGGCAGGGCCCCTTCTGGACTTTCTAGTGGCTGGGACTTCTGGCTGTGGGTGGCAGGTGTTTGGCACCAGATGGGCCACCATGCGGAGACTGTTGGGGACTGTGGAAGCCTCCTCCAGAGCTCACCCTGCCTGGCGACTGGCTCTGCAGGCCCCTCAGCCCTGCGTATGTATCGGCCAGGCCTTCCCCACCACGGGGCCCAGAGGCCAGAGCCTGCTCAGACCTGAGGGCAGGAGGCAGCCAGAGCTTACCAGGGTGTGGGCCACCTCGTCCGCAGACCTCCCCAGCTCTTCTGCGAGACCTGGAGACAGGATCGCCTTCTCCAGGGCTGCTCAGCTGCCAGCATCACCATGAGCCAGGTGGCCAAGGTTTCTGAGCAGGAGATGCAGAGCCCTGATCCGACTGGATGCTGCAGCCCACGATGTCCCTTCCTGGCAGATAGGTTCTTTCTTCACTTCTGTTTTGAAATTTGGTAAAAGAACATTTAAACCTTGGCCTGTCCTTCAGGGTATATAGATGGTAGTGGCTTAGCCGGGATTCAATCCAAGCCTGTGTGATTCCAGAGCTTGTGCTCTGGACTGTGGTGCCTCCTTATCGTATATGCTTCATGTGTTACTTGTTTTTCTTTTTTTCTTGTAGTCCTTATGGTACTTAGCCCTAAGTGCCATACCTGTAACGAACAGCTACACTGCCCTGTAGGAGGTCTTCTTTTGTTCAACGCATGAATTGGTCATCCACCACACTGTGTTCTAATCTCAGAAGATACAGGTCAGGGAGCACCAGTTGTCAGCATGGCACCATTCCATATTTCTAACTGAGGCTTGAAGCCCGTATTTTCCCTTTGTCTAGTTTGAAGGATCCAGATATGTAAAGATGATATTCTAGATAAATCATGGTCTATCCTGAAAGAAATTCACCAGTGAATTGTTCCATATGGATTAGAAGCCAGCTTCTCTGGCCTTCCTGGATTATATCCAGTAAGGCGTCTCATTCATGTCTAGAAAGCAAATATATCATTTATTGCAACTTCAGCGTGGAGCGATGTATTGGTATAAAGTACGATCAACACAATTTGGTCATTGTGAGTATGACAGCTGGGTCCACTCTTTACTACCCATATGTAACTCTAGGGATTCTTATGCCCAAGAGAGGAGACGTACTCTTGGCTGTCTAGGACAAGGGAAGCATGTGTTGTTATTCAGGAGCTGGAAGCTTCAGCATGACAGGTAGGAATTGAACAATCCTGGTCTACACATCACTTGACCTTGCTTAAAACTTGTTTCTTTGGCTTGCTTCATTGGAGTGTTTCCTCCCTCCTGGGGCTGACATTGTCTGTTATGTATCACGCATGTGACATGTAGAAGTTTCAGAACCCAAAATCATATAGATCAGTAAAAATGTATATATATATATAAACCTATTGAAACTCACACTGGGCATAATTCATATATTCCAAAATCAGTTTGACCCTCTGCTCTTGAGATTCTTTTTATGGTATGTCCCAGCAAATCTGGGCTTCCATCCCCAATAAATTTTGGGGTTGGAGGACACAAAAGCTTTTGCTCAGACCTAAATTCTGTCTGAAAACAAGGGAAATATTATAAGCCCTTTGTAACCTCTCCAAGAGCAGAAATGATTTACAGCTGTGGCATTGAACCATAATTCCTCGATCTCATTTGAGAAGAGTCCAGTTAGAAACAGTGTCTTGATTTTTGTTTCTTTTGTTTCTTCCCTGTTTTCTTGTCTTGCTTACCAACAATCCATTGTAATTCATGAGTTAGTATGGCAGCAGGCTGAGTGTTCCCTGGAGCTCATTAAATGAAGTGTTTTTCCTAAAATGACGTTTGTCTCCTTGTTTTCAGCCCCTCTTCTTTCCTCTGCCCTTTACTATAACCAGAGCTCAGCAAAAGCTGAGTGACTTTGTGCAGACCTTACTTAGGCTCAGCCTTTTTTTCTTCATTATTTTATTCATGGCTCCTCCATTTCATTGCTTGCCTTCTCGACATGTGTTGAAATCTTTCTGTGGTTGATGACTTCCAGAATATCTTGGCTTTTATTGGTTGATTAATTTTGGTATTTCTACAGTTTTATTTAGATATGGTTTCAGGAGGAACAGAAAGTAAATATATTTCCTAGTCTGCCATCTTGAGCTGAAAATCCCTGTGGATTTTAGCATCCAATGTTCCCATGGGAAAACACCCAACCATGGCCTTAATAGATGTAACACTCAAGATTTCAGCTTTTGTTGAGCAATCACTAAGGATTTCATATGTGGTCATTTCTAATGGGGAAATAATAACTATCTCATGACGTTGATTTGAGGATTAAATTAGATAATGAACATGAAAATGCTTTCTAAGATTTAAAAATCAGTCAAAATGTTTTTTGTTATTATTTGATTTGTTGCTATTTCAACTTCACTTGACAGTTGTTTATGACCTTGCGTATGTGAGAAAATGTCCTCTGGGTTATTTTTCTGAAAGCCAGAATGTATTTTTCAATAGCTCAATGGAACTGGCATCATTTGTGAAGGTTAAGGGTGAAGGGGTAAATGTTTCTTGACACCTATCACTTTACAGTGTTTTCAGGAACTAACTGACTCATGTATTCCTCTTCCAAATTTGGTTGAGGACCTCCTACCAGCCACATGCTCTACGTCAGGTGTTGGAAAGCATTTTCTGGATTTGAAATATCTTAGGCTTTGTGGGCCATATACAGTTTCTGTAGCTTCTCCTCCTCTTTCCTCTTCAACAAGCTTTCTAAACGTGAGAACCATTATTAGCTCACAGTCCCACAGATCCAGGCTGAGAGCCTGATTTGATTCGTGGGCATTATTTGCCAATTGCTGCTCTGCGTGTTCACTGAGGAGGGGGACCATGTTTGAGTAATCATTTCTTTGAATCAACTGTTGGTCTTCTGGGGCTTGTCCTTGCTCTCCTACAGTCTCTAATCAGCGTGGCATCCAGAGAGATCTTGTTAAAACATAAGTCAGATCATGTCACTCAAATTTCTTCAGTGGCTTCTTCACAGAAAATGCAAAGTCCTCAGAGTGCCTCCACAGACCTAGAAATCTGGGCCTCTGTTTCCTCTCTGACTGTTTCGTTCTCCTCTCCAATTTGCTCGCTCTGTTTTCCACACGCTGACATCCTTTCTGCTCCTTGGATACTCCAAACCTACTCTTGCCTCATTGACTTTCTGCCGCACGCCAGCCGCAGAAAGAGGATTTCACCGCCCAGGGTCAGAAGGGAAGGGGTGAGGACCTGAAGTAGCACTGACGAATGGGGTCAGAAGCCCATGGGGTCAGAAGGCTGCAATGAGAAGCCTACTCACCGCAACAAAGAATAGACCCCCGCTCGCCGAAACTAGAGAAAGCTCGCATGCAGCAATGAAGACCCAATGCAGCCAAAAATAAATAAATAAAACATAAAGTATAGAATCTTAAAAAAGCAACAAAAAAATCGATAAAGAATATTACGAGAATAGAATCACAGGCCAGTTTCTCCTTTGAACATGCATGCAAAATGTGTAAAGAGAAGCACAAACTGTATCCATGGTATGTAAAACAATCATATATCAGAATCAAAGTAGCTTTATTCTGGCAATGCAAGGTTGCTTTAATGTCCAAACATGAAACTGATCCCAGGAATGAATTAGAGTGGGGAAAGAAGTCATTTAAAACTGAAATCTTGGGACTTCCCTGGTGGTCCAGTATTTAGAACATGAAGCTTTCACTGCTGGGGCCCTGGGGTCCAATCCCAGGTCAGGGAACTAAGATCCTGCAAGACATGAGGCAGGGCCCCGAAAAAAACAAAGAAAGGAAAGAAAGAAGTCTTAACCAGGAGACGCACAAGATCGAATAAACATAACAGATAACACCTTATGAAAAGTAGGTGAAGATTATGGAATATTCTAACATTTAAAACAAAAAGAAAGTTTTAAAGATTCAAAAGGATGTGACAAATATTGTACATAGGCAAAAATAAAATGAAATAAAATATACAAATGATGGGAACCCAAAATTCCAGATGCCCAAGTCCTGTCTCTGAAGAGTCTCATTCAATGGGTTCAGGATTTCCTCTATATTTAAAAACCTGCAGGTGATTCTGGTATGATTCACAGACACAATGTAAAGCTTCTCTTTTACAGGAAAGAATGCCAGATTATTTTGTTATCTTATAGTTATACTAACAGGTTGTACTATTGACGGATAAGTCTGCTGTCAAAATGCACCCCCACTAGGGGTAAAAAAGGAACTAGTAGTCTCTACTGCTACTTGGTGGCAGCATGCATGTATTGCAAGGGCAATTATTGTAGCAGTCCAAATTAGTGGAACATTTTAGAATTGGAAGACTACATACAGATCATCTAGTCAAGGTTCCAACTATTAAAGTTGTGAAAACTAAGGCCCATATAAATGACATGATTTATCTCCAAAGAGCATTAGTGAAAGTATGAAATAAAAAATATCTCTGAACTTTTAATTTAGTGCCGTTTTTATTAATCTCAAGTATTAGCTTAAACTTGAGTGTGCTCACGTTTCCTGGTTGCGTGCCTTTTAGTAAGTTACTAAAACACTTTTCTTAAAAATAGACGTATTCATTTATTTATCTTTGGCTGCCTAGGCTCTTCGTTGCTGTGCGCGGGCTTTCTCTAGTTGCGGTGAGCGGGGGCTACTCTTTGTTGCAGTACGCGGGCTTCTCATTGTGGTGGCTTCTCGTTGTTGCTGAGCACGGGGTCTAGGTGCGTGGGCTTCAGTAGCTGTGGTTCACGGGCTCTAGCACGCAGGCTCAGTAGTTGTGGCACATGGTCTTAGTTGCTCCGTGGCATGTGGGATCTTCCCGGACCAGGGCTCAAACGTGTGTCCCGTGCACTGGCAGGTGGATCCTTAACCACCGCGCCAACAGGGAAGCCCTACTAATACACTTTTAACTTTGCTTTTCACGTATGTCAAACGGTGAGCCTTGACTGATATAGAATATGAGATAACCCAGCACTGTTCTTAACACATATATGTAGTTAAAATTTTTTGGCTCTCATCCCACTTAAACAGCCTCTATCCCCTTAATAATGAATGTGTCTTTCAGCTAGCAGAGCACCCCAGAGCTGACCACATTCTGGCAAGAGATATAGGATTCTTTTTCTTACTGGGGGTTCTTTATACCTGATATTTGAAGCGCACTTAAACTTGAACAACTCTTGTTTATACTGTATTAATGGATTTGATGGATGAATTTTAGAAAGTAATATGCAGGAATTGAGCTGCCTTACTCTCAAGAAATATAATTCGATAGTGGTGGCTAGAACGATAAACAGTGTTTGGACAGGGAGTCCATATTGGATGTGAACTTCCTGTACTCCCATTCGTCTATTAAGAATAAATGGAATCCTTTCAAAATGTGTTCTAAAGGGCAGTTATTTCTTTCTGCCTCATTTAAGTTACCTGCAAGAAAAAGACAATCTCCTGCATCCTTGTTTAATAGGCTTTTAACATAAAGCAGATAATTTTTTGCAACATTTCCCAAACTTTTCGTTATCCAATTGGCTGAGGCTTCTCAACGATTATCATTTCACAACAATATCTCCATCTTCAGCTTCTTTCAATGAATTGGCCTAATAGATGTGCCATTAAAACAGAGCTTCACTCTCAACGTAGTTTTAATTTTGTATTCAAAGGGTATGAAGGATTCAGCCATAACAGTGAGTGGATTTCTGATACATGCTACATGATGGATGCAACTAATTGAAAGGAGTCAGGCATGAAAGGCTACATATTGTATGGTTCCATTTATATGAAATGTCCAGCAGTGGCAAATCCATACACACAGAAAAGATTCTACATTAGTGGTTGCCAGGGGTTTGGAAGAGAGGGAAATGGGGAATGACTCCTTAAAATGGGTGTAGGTTTCCTCTTGGTTGATGAAAATGTTTTGCAGCTAGGCAGTGGTGATAGTTGCACAACATTGTGACAGTAGTAAATTCCACTGAATGGTACGGTGAATTGTAAAATGATCCAAATGGTGGATTTTGTGTTATGTTCCTTTTACTACAATAAAAAGGAGAAAGAATTCGGGAAAGACTTAGAGTTTGGGCAACTAAGGTGAACTGGTCAAGAAAAAGACAGCTCTATTGTTCAGTTTTCTCTCAGCTCTCCCAGTGCATTAATCCTCAGCCAAAAGTAGCCTGAACTTGTAGATGATAGTCATTCAACACAGTCCAGGGAAAAGTAAATAAAATAAAACCCAACTCTTCTTCTTTAGCACATGTAGGAAAGGTTAGCTTGCTGCTCAGCCACGTGGACATTCATGAAGACGTTTCACTTTAGGTGTCCTCTACTTCAGTACTTTACTCACTTGAGCTCATTCGCACATGTAGGCAACAGCATTCCTTAATTCGATGGAATCTGCAGCACTGGTTGTGATCGGTCTCATGGAAAGAAAAGGAAAGGTGGCGTGGAAGCCAAGGGAAGAGATTCTCAAGACAGAGACGTTGTTTAAGATCTGACTCGGCTTGGCGGTCACAAAGATAAGGATTGAGAAGTAGTGCCCTGGACTTGTCAACGGAGAAATCATTGGGGGCTTCAAGGAGATCAGTTTCGCGAGAGTAGTGGGGCAGAAACCAGACCGCAGTGTGGATGGGAGGGGAGAAATGGGGGGCAAGTCAAGAAATTGATGGCAAAGGGAAAGAAGGGAGGGGTGGATAGGAGGACAGGAGAATGGAATGGAGGAGAGCATTTCCTTGTGGCTCTTTAATATGGCTGGGAGGGGCCAACAGAGAAGGAGAGCGTGAAGATGTAGGAAGAGGGGGTGGCATCCCGAGCCCAAGGAGGACTGGCCCCTGTCTTCAGCTCCCACCAGCTGGATGTTCCCTCCCTCTAGCTTTCCACGTAGGCTGTGGAAGTTGCCCCTTGCCTCCTTGGATCAGCCACCCTTGATTCGTTCGTCCTTTTCTTATTTCTCAGCACATCTGGGTCATACGTTATGTGAAGACAAACAAATCACCACGGATGCTTAATTTTCTTGAAAAATCCCCAGGCAGGTACCATTTTGGAGACCTACATATTGTGCCTCAGCAAGCCAAAGTAGCCCATATTTCCTCTCTCATTGGGAGAGATTGCTGTTTCTTGGAGAACCTGATGAAGAGGGTGACTCGCACTTAGGAATAACGTTGCTTGAAAAGTGCAAAAGGTGAGGTAGTTTGGCTCTGAGGGGCCTCTGAGGCCTGAGACTTCCTGAGAGATGGCAGACTCACAGCTCCCATTTCCCTCTGACCCTGGGCTATGAGCTCATCAAATGAGATGGTAAATAAAGTCACTGACATGGTTTAAAGGATAATTTAGTTCTCTCTTGTTCACTCAGAGCAAATTGAATGGGATTTGCATACAACATATGGATGAAATATCCATACGATGGGGCTTGACCATATCCTCATGGTTCCCCTTCCCTTTTCTACATCTGGCCCCTTTAGCTCTGCAGACTTAACCCCACACCATCAGTCCACCCAGTCGGTCCGCTGAACGTCTCTTGCTCCTTCGCATCTGGTCGTTGTCGTCACCTTGTTCTCCACTACCGCCTCCTGCGGTAGCTGTTAGGTCCAGAGAGGTTGGTTCACTGTGAGCAAGTAACTGTCAACTCCATGGACAGGTGGAAGTGACTTGGCAGCCGGGATTTGCCCATCCTGAGTTCATTATACCCATGAGGGTCAAGGAGAATGGGGATGCAGCTGGTCTGCAGAGCCCCGGCAGTTCTGAGACACATGCTCCTGGATCCACACGTTGCTCCATACCCAGCCTTGCCTTGCTTTGTTCTCTGTCTTGACTCCATCCAGGTTTCTGCTCTCCTTGTCCCTTTGGGGAGGGAGGCCAGTACCAGCCCAGGTGTAGTCCCCCAAAGCTTCCTACTTCCAAGCGTCACGTAGGCTTGTACATCCCCTTGCTTGGGTTGCCCTGGCATTCGTGCCAACAAGTTGAGTGGTTTATGCCCTAGGCTCTCTCTTCTGGCAAGAATGTGCCTGAAAATCTCCATCTCTGGTTTGGTGGCCCCCAAAAATTCCCAGTCAGTTTTGGTGAGGGGACACTTGGTGACAGTGTTGTCTTTCGAAATGAGTAGTTCCGTTACCGACAATACTTTGCTCCCCATACATTATTTATAAGGTTTCCCTGTTTGTATGTGCAAACTATTTGTGTGTATATTTGGAGAAATACATTGTACAGCCCTCTTTTTTATTTCTTCCACACACCCTAGAGATGTCATAGAGGCAGTAAATATGTCCAACTTTTTGAGAAATTGGAACAATCAAGACTTACCTGTATGGAATGCTGTTAATGATGTCAATTCCCGCGACAGTACCTTTCATCTTACACACTTAGGGACTGTTAACAGATTAAAAGCAGTAAGAGACGCGGATAGAGAGAATTTTCATTATCTTGTGCTCTGAAATCTTGGATTTTCATTGGTTTCAATGGGCCTGAAATTGTATTTTCTTTAGTAGGCACATAGAAGCCTCTAGCGGTATTCTTAATAAAGCAAGGTGAGTTATAAGCAATCATCTGATGGAGGGTAAATGTACCACAGTCCAGTTTAAGAAAAATACAATATAAAAGTCTTACCATGGAAGAAAATCTTTATATGATCTTTTGAAAAAACAAAGCTTCAAGAAACATAAAGACATGACACCATATTCAGTTTAAAGTCAGTGACTTGTAAGCAAGGTAAAGCAAAGACAGTCTGATTAAGACCGTTGCATTGTTCTGGCATTTTTTAGGTCTCACCCATTTCTGTGGCCTTTTTAGAACCTAAGCTTCTAGGGCACAGAGAACTTCATCTTGACGTAGGGCTGAGCAAATGCACGGAGCATTTCTCAATAAGTAGGCATTAAATTCTTAGTCCAGAAGGAGCCTTGAGATGCCCTCTCTTTACTCCTTGGTAGAACTGTTTTAACCATCCCCTGAAAACAGATTTTTTTCTTTAAATCTCAAAATTCAGAGATTCCACAATCAGAAGTTACTTCTCATTATTGCCTTGTGGTCTGCTGTGGGCATCTGTCGAATGGTGTGAACTCTGCGTGGGGAGCCTGGCCTACCCTCCAGGCCCACGGTTTGGGCTGTGGTGGTGCCATGCTGTGCTCAGGGGCCTTCTTTTTTGGAAGTCTGGGCTCCAGTGAGCCTTGGTCGTGTTCTTTTATGGAACCTTGGGTGCTAGACCACTCTGACCCTCAGTCTCATTTGCAGGTTCTGGGGAGGATTAAATGAGCTCATGGGATATCCAGGTGACTGAGGCAGAGTCGGCTCGGGATGAATCTTTGCTTCGTTTTCATTAGCTGCGGAGAAGACGATGACAGCTTGGTGCCTCTCCAACTTTAATATGGGTATGCCTCTCTTGGGGATCTTGTTAAATGCAGGCTGGTATTCAGTAGTTCTGGGTGGGGCCTGGATTCTGTGCTTCTAACAAGCTCCTAGGTGAGGGTGACGCTGAGGGCAAGGGTTTGGCACCTGTGTTTCTCCCTTTCTGGAAGAGCAGGATGTCTGCCCCACCCCCACCCCGAGAGGAGAAAACATCCGCAATGTGACTACTAGGAACCAGCTTCCCTCACATGCAAGGGTCCTGTACCACTGCTCCCAACCATTCCGTCTGAGGCGCAGCAAGCCAAAACACTGAAATGCTGAGGTTTGCAGCAAAGAGGAGGTTTATTCACAGGGCAGCCAAGCGAGGACGTGGCGTGACAATAGGTCTCAAATCCGCCTCCCCAAAGGCAAGGGGCTTTGGGTATCTGTGGGATAAAGAATAAAGAAGCAGGGCAGTATGAGGCATGGGGAGCATGAGGAAAGGTGATTGGAAAAACGTGTGCTCATCATTGTTCTGAGCTGGCCTAACTAGGCTACAGGCCTCAGCACATTCTCAGGCTGGAGTTTTCGGCCCTCTGATGGCAGGAGGTCAAAAGGCACTTGCCCGGGTGGAAGATCGGTGGTCCTCTCCACTCTAAACCAGCTCAGCCTAACCAGGCACAGCTGATTCCAAGTTCCTGGAGGATCACGGGGCAAACATCTTATTGCTTATGCTACATGCTACTTGGAGGACGTGCAGGTGTTCAAGCTACCTTGATGAGTGAAGACCGGGATTTGACTAATCATGACACCTTGTTTCACCTCCAGGCGAGCAGAAGAGAGCTGTAGGCTGAGTCTGGCTCCTAGCACCTGGAATTGGAGGCAGGTGGTTTAAAAACGGGCTTTCCCACCCTCTGTGTGATATAAGGTAGATAGACTATTGAACCTTCCTGTGCCTGTTTCTCCACAAGCAGCATGGGGACACTCAGAGTCCCTCTCTTGGGGGCTGTTATGGGGGTTCAGTGAGATATAGATGCATGCACGGGCACACGGGAGACACCCAGTGTGTGTTCCCTTCGTGCTTATTTTTATTAGGACACCAGTATTGTTAGAACATTTCTGGTTTGGACAACAAATTAGATAGGTGGTCATTGCTATAGTTTATGCGAGAGCAATTCACATTGCCATTTGCAAAAAAGTAGTTGGTTGTCCAGTGGGGATTATAAACATCCGTTTAACATGAGCTACTGAACAGATAGTTCACACAGTAAGTACTTTATTTAAAATCAATTCTCTTTGTTTTCTTAAGCAATTGTTAACCCCCAATTTCGTGAGTACTACCAAGTAAGTCACTTGAAAATCATCTAGAGCAATCTATTTCACTTAGCAAGCCTAAAGCTATAGTTCAACCATTTTATTGACTGTTCTATGACAAAAATTACTCTAAACAGCTATTCCCTGGATAAGTAATCAGCTAAAGCTAGTTTGACTGACTAAATCGATTTACTGAGTTAATAAGCCAGTTGTTTTAGAATAGGTCGAATTCATATTTCTCATCCATTCTGCATTAAACTGTTTCCCATTCGTACATACCCACATTCCTACTTCTGTGCTGTAGGGCTTGGCTGAACTACACCTGCCTTCAGTGAAACTTTTCTCTCCTGCACAATTGGAGATAATTTTAGTCTCGTGACTCCCACGGGGTTACCTCTGTTGTGACACTTGACTCTTTGGTGGCATATTTTATTTGAAAAAGCCTTCCGTTACTCCGGGCACGTCAAACAGTAAATGCTTTCTCTTCGTAAACCTGCATAACAATTTTCTGAACTCTTCTGCTCTGGGCAAGATTCATCAGTACACCAGGCAAACATAGTGAAAGAGGAGACAGTACTTGTGTTGCATTCAATTGGGTCTTGATACCTAAGTGTGACTCTTAACCAAGGATTATGCAGTAGTTAAGGACACAGATTCAAGTTGTTTAGGGTGTGTCCTAAAGTGTCAGTGGCAGAATTTAAGTCTCTACTCTGGAAATTGTAGACCTGAGACAAACTACTTCCCTAAACGTCATTTCCTACGTCTGAGAAAGATAATAGTATCTACCTTGTCGTAGACTGAATAATACCATTGCCCCCAAATGTCCACATTCTACTCTCCAGAACCTGTGAATGTCACCTTAAATGGCAGAAGGCACTTTGCCAGTGGGATGAAAGTAATGGTTCTCAGATGGGAAGATTCTCCTGGACTACCTGGATGGGCCCAAATATAACCACTGGTGTTCTCGTAAGAGAGAGGCAGAGGGAATTTGTACTCCAAAGAGAATGTGATGACGAAGTTGGGGTTGCATTGATGTGGCCAGAAGTGAAGGAATGCTGGCGAGGAAACAAACAGATTCTCGCTTAGAGCCTCTAGAAGGAGGATGGATGGCCCTGTCGACTTCTGGTTTCAGCCCAGGGAAACTGGTTTTGGACCTCTGTCTTGCAGAACCATAAGAAAATAAGTGTGTTGTGTTAGAAGCAAGCACATTTGTAGTCATTTGTTACAGCAGCCATAGGGAACTAATGCCTACCTCATAGGAAGTAGTTCTCCAATTAAAATGTGTGACTGGAAACACACTTAGTGGCATGTGTGACACACACTAGTTATGCTACCGTAGGTCGTTCTTGGAAACTGAAGCCTTGGTTTTGAGAGATCATCAAAACCAGTACAATGGTTGCCATGTTTCTCCTTGTTCAGCCTGGTGACCAACCCGGTAGAGAGAGCTCCATCCTTTCCCACAGGACCCCAACTGTGGGTACGTAGAGGGAAGCGGTTATGTCTCCCTTAAGGCACCTTTTTCTTTTCCTTTCTACTTTTGTCTTCATTAATCTTCATCCAACTGACCTTTCTAAATTTTACAGAAAACAAAACCATTTCTCCATGGATTCAGATACTACCCCAAGTTAATATTCCAACCAAGTTCTTGTTCTTCCGGGTCTCATCACCAGAAATTGCTGAGCCTAACTCTACTCTAGTTTCTAGGATCACTCATTTTCTCATTTCTCCCTTCTCCTTTTAGTTCAGAGTCTTGTCAATTTAGTTCCTTCCCTAACCACAACTTATAGTACGGTGGCACAGCAAAGTGATGAAAGTCTAGACGGTCTGGTTTTAATCCCGGGTTTTGCCACCTACTTACTGTGTGGCATTAGGCAAGCTCTTCAACGTCTCTGGGCCTCAGTTGCCCCCAGAAGAGTGAACATTATGAATATTCCCTACCTCTAGGGTTGCCATTATGAGGAATAAGTGAGTTAATATTTGGTAAGCCCTTAGAATAGTACTTGTTATAGTCTAAGCACTACAGTTGTGCTTGTTAATAATAATAAATGAAATTCCAAGCGTATAACTTACTCAACATTCTGTCATAACTTTGAAGTGTTGGTCTATCTGTTGGCTCACGTTGCAGGTAAATGGGTCGAGGCATGGGCTGAGGCATTGCTATCACTGGGTGGTGTGTTCCCAGAACTTGGAACAGCGGTGTGAAATGGGTAGTGGTTCTATTGGAGACAGGGCAGACTGGAAAATGACAGCCTGGGAAGGAGGTGTGGTGTCCATAGCTTTGGTGTTAGAGGTGCTGCCTGCTGAAGCACCAGTGCCGGCCTAAGCCGTAAATGGGGTGCTGGGGTAAAGAGGAGCAGGATGGAAGATGACAGCGTGGGAAGGAGGTGTGGTGTCCATAGGTTCGGGGTCTGACGGGCTTCCTGCTGAAGCACCGATGCCCGGCAGGGCCGTAAATGGGGTGCTGGGAAAAACAGGAGCAGAATGGAAGATGACAGCGTGTGAAGGTGGTGTGGTGTCCATAGGTTCGGGGTCTGACGTGCTTCCTGCTGAAGCACCGATGCCCGCCAGGGCCGTAAATGGGGTGGTCGGGAAAACAGGAGCAGAACGGAAGATGACAGCATGTGAAGGTGGTGTGGTGTCCATAGGTTCGGGGTCTGACGTGCTTCCTGCTGAAGCACCGATGCCCGCCAGGGCCGTAAATGGGGTGGTCGGGAAAACAGGAGCAGAATGGAAGATGACAGCGTGTGAAGGTGGTGTGGTGTCCATAGGTTCGGGGTCTGACGTGCTTCCTGCTGAAGCACCGATGCCCACCAGGGCCGTAAATGGGGTGGTCGGGAAAACAGGAGCAGAATGGAAGATGACAGCGTGTGAAGGTGGTGTGGTGTCCATAGGTTCGGGGTCTGACGTGCTTCCTGCTGAAGCACCGATGCCCGCCAGGGCCGTAAATGGGGTGCTGGGGAAAACAGGAGCAGAATGGGAGAGGACAGCGTGTGAAGGAGGTGTGGTGTCCATAGCTTCCATATTAGAGGTACTGCCTGCCTGATCTGAGAGCAGAGAATGAAAGTGGGAGAGCCTCTTCCTAGATTCTAACTCCTCTGAATTTATAGCACTGACTCTGCCTGGCTTTATGACATATCCATTGTACGTGTCACAGAGAAAGTGCAGGCGGGGCAGGGGGTGATGCAGGGGTCACATGCAAGCCCAGCTGCTGGCTTAACCCCGGCCCAAAGGCAAAGGGCAGGGCCCCTTCTGGACTTTCTAGTGGCTGGGACTTCTGGCTGTGGGTGGCAGGTGTTTGGCACCAGATGGGCCACCATGCGGAGACTGTTGGGGACTGTGGAAGCCTCCTCCAGAGCTCACCCTGCCTGGCGACTGGCTCTGCAGGCCCCTCAGCCCTGCGTATGTATCGGCCAGGCCTTCCCCACCACGGGGCCAGAGGCCAGAGCCTGCTCAGACCTGAGGGCAGGAGGCAGCCAGAGCTTACCAGGGTGTGGGCCACCTCGTCCGCAGACCTCCCCAGCTCCTCTGCAAGACCTGGAGACAGGATCGCCTTCTCCAGGGCTGCTCAGCTGCCAGCATCACCATGAGCCAGGTGGCCAAGGTTTCTGAGCAGGAGATGCAGAGCCCTGATCCGACTGGATGCTGCAGCCCACGATGTCCCTTCCTGGCAGATAGGTTCTTTCTTCACTTCTGTTTTGAAATTTGGTAAAAGAACATTTAAACCTTGGCCTGTCCTTCAGGGTATATAGATGGTAGTGGCTTAGCCGGGATTCGATCGAAGCCTGTGTGATTCCAGAGCTTGTGCTCTGGACTGTGGTGCCTCCTTATCGTATATGCTTCATGTGTTACTTGTTTTTCTTTTTTTCTTGTAGTCCTTATGGTACTTAGCCCTAAGTGCCATACCTGTAACGAACAGCTACACTGCCCTGTAGGAGGTCTTCTTTTGTTCAACGCATGAATTGGTCATCCACCACACTGTGTTCTAATCTCAGAAGATACAGGTCAGAGAGCACCAGTTGTCAGCATGGCACCATTCCATATTTCTAACTGAGGCTTGAAGCCCCTATTTTCCCTTTGTCTAGTTTGAAGGATCCAGATATGTAAAGATGATATTCTAGATAAATCATGGGCTATCCTGAAAGAAATTCACCAGTGAATTGTTCCATATGGATTAGAAGCCAGCTTCTCTGGCCTTCCTGGAGTATATCCAGTAAGGCGTCTCATTCATGTCTAGAAAGCAAATATATCATTTATTGCAACTTCAGCGTGGAGCGATGTATTGGTATAAAGTACGATCAACACAATTTGGTCATTGTGAGTATGACAGCTGGGTCCACTCTTTACTACCCATATGTAACTCTAGGGATTCTTATGCCCAAGAGAGGAGACGTACTCTTGGCTGTCTAGGACAAGGGAAGCATGTGTTGTTATTCAGGAGCTGGAAGCTTCAGCATGACAGGTAGGAATTGAACAATCCTGGTCTACACATCACTTGACCTTGCTTAAAACTTGTTTCTTTGGCTTGCTTCATTGGAGTGTTTTCTCCCTCCTGGGGCTGACATTGTCTGTTATGTATCACGCATGTGACATGTAGAAGTTTCAGAACCCAAAATCATATAGATCAGTAAAAATGTATATATATATATAAACCTATTGAAACTCACACTGGGCATAATTCATATATTCCAAAATCAGTTTGACCCTCTGCTCTTGAGATTCTTTTTATGGTATGTCCCAGCAAATCTGGGCTTCCATCCCCAATAAATTTTGGGGTCTGAGGACACAAAAGCTTTTGCTCAGACCTAAATTCTGTCTGAAAACAAGGGAAATATTATAAGCCCTTTGTAACCTCTCCAAGAGCAGAAATGATTTACAGCTGTGGCATTGAACCATAATTCCTCGATCTCATTTGAGAAGAGTCCAGTTAGAAACAGTGTCTTGATTTTTGTTTCTTTTGTTTCTTCCCTGTTTTCTTGTCTTGCTTACCAACAATCCATTGTAATTCATGAGTTAGTATGGCAGCAGGCTGAGTGTTCCCTGGAGCTCATTAAATGAAGTGTTTTTCCTAAAATGACGTTTGTCTCCTTGTTTTCAGCCCCTCTTCTTTCCTCTGCCCTTTACTATAACCAGAGCTCAGCAAAAGCTGAGTGACTTTGTGCAGACCTTACTTAGGCTCAGCCTTTTTTTCTTCATTATTTTATTCATGGCTCCTCCATTTCATTGCTTGCCTTCTCGAAATGTGTTGAAATCTTTCTGTGGTTGATGACTTCCAGAATATCTTGGCTTTTATTGGTTGATTAATTTTGGTATTTCTACAGTTTTATTTAGATATGGTTTCAGGAGGAACAGAAAGTAAATATATTTCCTAGTCTGCCATCTTGAGCTGAAAATCCCTGTGGATTTTAGCATCCAATGTTCCCATGGGAAAACACCCAACCATGGCCTTAATAGATGTAACACTCAAGATTTCAGCTTTTGTTGAGCAATCACTAAGGATTTCATATGTGGTCATTTCTAATGGGGAAATAATAACTATCTCATGACGTTGATTTGAGGATTAAATTAGATAATGAACATGAAAATGCTTTCTAAGATTTAAAAATCAGTCAAAATGTTTTTTGTTATTATTTGATTTGTTGCTATTTCAACTACACTTGACAGTTGTTTATGACCTTGCGTATGTGAGAAAATGTCCTCTGGGTTATTTTTCTGAAAGCCAGAATGTATTTTTCAATAGCTCAATGGAACTGGCATCATTTGTGAAGGTTAAGGGTGAAGGGGTAAATGTTTCTTGACACCTATCACTTTACAGTGTTTTCAGGAACTAACTGACTCATGTATTCCTCTTCCAAATTTGGTTGAGGACCTCCTACCAGCCACATGCTCTACGTCAGGTGTTGGAAAGCATTTTCTGAATTTGAAATATCTTAGGCTTTGTGGGCCATATACAGTTTCTGTAGCTTCTCCTCCTCTTTCCTCTTCAACAAGCTTTCTAAACGTGAGAACCATTATTAGCTCACAGTCCCACAGATCCAGGCTGAGAGCCTGATTTGATTCGTGGGCATTATTTGCCAATTGCTGCTCTGCGTGTTCACTGAGGAGGGGGAGCATGTTTGAGTAATCATTTCTTTGAATCAACTGTTGGTCTTCTGGGGCTTGTCCTTGCTCTCCTACAGTCTCTAATCAACGTGGCATCCAGAGAGATCTTGTTAAAACATAAGTCAGATCATGTCACTCAAATTTCTTCAGTGGCTTCTTCACAGAAAATGCAAAGTCCTCAGAGTGCCTCCACAGACCTAGAAATCTGGGCCTCTGTTTCCTCTCTGACTGTTTCGTTCTCCTCTCCAATTTGCTCGCTCTGTTTTCCACACGCTGACATCCTTTCTGCTCCTTGGATACTCCAAACCTACTCTTGCCTCATTGACTTTCTGCCGCACGCCAGCCGCAGAAAGAGGATTTCACCGCCCAGGGTCAGAAGGGAAGGGGTGAGGACCTGAAGTAGCACTGACGAATGGGGTCAGAAGCCCATGGGGTCAGAAGGCTGCAATGAGAAGCCTACTCACCGCAACAAAGAATAGACCCCCGCTCGCCGAAACTAGAGAAAGCTCGCATACAGCAATGAAGACCCAATGCAGCCAAAAATAAATAAATAAAACATAAAGTATAGAATCTTAAAAAAGCAACAAAAAAATCGATAAAGAATATTACGAGAATAGAATCACAGGCCAGTTTCTCCTTTGAACATGCATGCAAAATGTGTAAAGAGAAGCACAAACTGTATCCATGGTATGTAAAACAATCATATATCAGAATCAAAGTAGCTTTATTCTGGCAACGCAAGGTTGCTTTAATGTCCAAACATGAAACTGATCCCAGGAATGAATTAGAGTGGGGAAAGAAGTCATTTAAAACTGAAATCTTGGGACTTCCCTGGTGGTCCAGTATTTAGAACATGAAGCTTTCACTGCTGGGGCCCTGGGGTCCAATCCCAGGTCAGGGAACTAAGATCCTGCAAGACATGAGGCAGGGCCCCGAAAAAAACAAAGAAAGGAAAGAAAGAAGTCTTAACCAGGAGACGCACAAGATCGAATAAACATAACAGATAACACCTTATGAAAAGTAGGTGAAGATTATGGAATATTCTAAAATTTAAAACAAAAAGAAAGTTTTAAAGATTCAAAAGGATGTGACAAATATTGTACATAGGCAAAAATAAAATGAAATAAAATATACAAATGATGGGAACCCAAAATTCCAGATGCCCAAGTCCTGTCTCTGAAGAGTCTCATTCAATGGGTTCAGGATTTCCTCTATATTTAAAAACCTGCAGGTGATTCTGGTATGATTCACAGACACAATGTAAAGCTTCTCTTTTACAGGAAAGAATGCCAGATTATTTTGTTATCTTATAGTTATACTAACAGGTTGTACTATTGACGGATAAGTCTGCTGTCAAAATGCACCCCCACTAGGGGTAAAAAAGGAACTAGTAGTCTCTACTGCTACTTGGTGGCAGCATGCATGTATTGCAAGGGCAATTATTGTAGCAGTCCAAATTAGTGGAACATTTTAGAATTGGAAGACTACATACAGATCATCTAGTCAAGGTTCCAACTATTAAAGTTGTGAAAACTAAGGCCCATATAAATGACATGATTTATCTCCAAAGAGCATTAGTGAAAGTATGAAATAAAAAATATCTCTGAACTTTTAATTTAGTGCCGTTTTTATTAATCTCAAGTATTAGCTTAAACTTGAGTGTGCTCACGTTTACTGGTTGCGTGCCTTTTAGTAAGTTACTAAAACACTTTTCTTAAAAATAGACGTATTTATTTATTTATCTTTGGCTGCCTAGGCTCTTCGTTGCTGTGCGCGGGCTTTCTCTAGTTGCGGTGAGCGGGGGCTACTCTTTGTTGCAGTACGCGGGCTTCTCATTGTGGTGGCTTCTCGTTGTTGCTGAGCACGGGGTCTAGGTGCGTGGGCTTCAGTAGCTGTGGTTCACGGGCTCTAGCACGCAGGCTCAGTAGTTGTGGCACATGGTCTTAGTTGCTCCGTGGCATGTGGGATCTTCCCGGACCAGGGCTCAAACGTGTGTCCCGTGCACTGGCAGGTGGATCCTTAACCACCGCGCCAACAGGGAAGCCCTACTAATACACTTTTAACTTTGCTTTTCACGTATGTAAAACGGTGAGCCTTGACTGATATAGAATATGAGATAACCCAGCACTGTTCTTAACACATATATGTAGTTAAAATTTTTTGGCTCTCATCCCACTTAAACAGCCTCTATCCCCTTAATAATGAATGTGTCTTTCAGCTAGCAGAGCGCCCCAGAGCTGACCACATTCTGGCAAGAGATATAGGATTCTTTTTCTTACTGGGGGTTCTTTATACCTGATATTTGAAGCGCACTTAAACTTGAACAACTCTTGTTTATACTGTATTAATGGATTTGATGGATGAATTTTAGAAAGTAATATGCAGGAATTGAGCTGCCTTACTCTCAAGAAATATAATTCGATAGTGGTGGCTAGAACGATAAACAGTGTTTGGACAGGGAGTCCATATTGGATGTGAACTTCCTGTACTCCCATTCGTCTATTAAGAATAAATGGAATCCTTTCAAAATGTGTTCTAAAGGGCAGTTATTTCTTTCTGCCTCATTTAAGTTACCTGCAAGAAAAAGACAATCTCCTGCATCCTTGTTTAATAGGCTTTTAACATAAAGCAGATAATTTTTTGCAACATTTCCCAAACTTTTCGTTATCCAATTGGCTGAGGCTTCTCAACGATTATCATTTCACAACACTATCTCCATCTTCAGCTTCTTTCAATGAATTGGCCTAATAGATGTGCCATTAAAACAGAGCTTCACTCTCAACGTAGTTTTAATTTTGTATTCAAAGGGTATGAAGGATTCAGCCATAACAGTGAGTGGATTTCTGATACATGCTACATGATGGATGCAACTAATTGAAAGGAGTCAGGCATGAAAGGCTACATATTGTATGGTTCCATTTATATGAAATGTCCAGCAGTGGCAAATCCATACACACAGAAAAGATTCTACATTAGTGGTTGCCAGGGGTTTGGAAGAGAGGGAAATAGGGAATGACTCCTTAAAATGGGTGTAGGTTTCCTCTTGGTTGATGAAAATGTTTTGCAGCTAGGCAGTGGTGATAGTTGCACAACATTGTGACAGTAGTAAATTCCACTGAATGGTACGGTGAATTGTAAAATGATCCAAATGGTGGATTTTGTGTTATGTTCCTTTTACTACAATAAAAAGGAGAAAGAATTCGGGAAAGACTTAGAGTTTGGGAAACTAAGGTGAACTGGTCAAGAAAAAGACAGCTCTATTGTTCAGTTTTCTCTCAGCTCTCCCAGTGCATTAATCCTCAGCCAAAAGTAGCCTGAACTTGTAGATGATAGTCATTCAACACAGTCCAGGGAAAAGTAAATAAAATAAAACCCAACTCTTCTTCTTTAGCACATGTAGGAAAGGTTAGCTTGCTGCTCAGCCACGTGGACATTCATGAAGACGTTTCACTTTAGGTGTCCTCTACTTCAGTACTTTACTCACTTGAGCTCATTCACACATGTAGGCAACAGCATTCCTTAATTCGATGGAATCTGCAGCACTGGTTGTGATCGGTCTCATGGAAAGAAAAGGAAAGGTGGCGCGGAAGCCAAGGGAAGAGATTTTCAAGACAGAGACGTTGTTTAAGATCTGACTCGGCTTGGCGGTCACAAAGATAAGGATTGAGAAGTAGTGCCCTGGACTTGTCAACGGAGAAATCATTGGGGGCTTCAAGGAGATCAGTTTCGCGAGAGTAGTGGGGCAGAAACCAGACCGCAGTGTGGATGGGAGGGGAGAAATGGGGGGCAAGTCAAGAAATTGATGGCAAAGGGAAAGAAGGGAGGGGTGGATAGGAGGACAGGAGAATGGAATGGAGGAGAGCATTTCCTTGTGGCTCTTTAATATGGCTGGGAGGGGCCAACAGAGAAGGAGAGCGTGAAGATGTAGGAAGAGGGGGTGGCATCCCGAGCCCAAGGAGGACTGGCCCCTGTCTTCAGCTCCCACCAGCTGGATGTTCCCTCCCTCTAGCTTTCCACGTAGGCTGTGGAAGTTGCCCCTTGCCTCCTTGGATCAGCCACCCTTGATTCGTTCGTCCTTTTCTTATTTCTCAGCACATCTGGGTCATACGTTATGTGAAGACAAACAAATCACCACTGATGCTTAATTTTCTTGAAAAATCCCCAGGCAGGTACCATTTTGGAGACCTACATATTGTGCCTCAGCAAGCCAAAGTAGCCCATATTTCCTCTCTCATTGGGAGAGATTGCTGTTTCTTGGAGAACCTGATGAAGAGGGTGACTCGCACTTAGGAATAACGTTGCTTGAAAAGTGCAAAAGGTGAGGTAGTTTGGCTCTGAGGGGCCTCTGAGGCCTGAGACTTCCTGAGAGATGGCAGACTCACAGCTCCCATTTCCCTCTGACCCTGGGCTATGAGCTCATCAAATGAGATGGTAAATAAAGTCACTGACATGGTTTAAAGGATAATTTAGTTCTCTCTTGTTCACTCAGAGCAAATTGAATGGGATTTGCATACAACATATGGATGAAATATCCATACGATGGGGCTTGACCATATCCTCATGGTTCCCCTTCCCTTTTCTACATCTGGCCCCTTTAGCTCTGCAGACTTAACCCCACACCATCAGTCCACCCAGTCGGTCCGCTGAACGTCTCTTGCTCCTTCGCATCTGGTCGTTGTCGTCACCTTGTTCTCCACTACCGCCTCCTGCGGTAGCTGTTAGGTCCAGGGAGGTTGGTTCACTGTGAGCAAGTAACTGTCAACTCCATGGACAGGTGGAAGTGACTTGGCAGCCGGGATTTGCCCATCCTGAGTTCATTATACCCATGAGGGTCAAGGAGAATGGGGATGCAGCTGGTCTGCAGAGCCCCGGCAGTTCTGAGACACATGCTCCTGGATCCACACGTTGCTCCATACCCAGCCTTGCCTTGCTTTGTTCTCTGTCTTGACTCCATCCAGGTTTCTGCTCTCCTTGTCCCTTTGGGGAGGGAGGCCAGTACCAGCCCAGGTGTAGTCCCCCAAAGCTTCCTACTTCCAAGCGTCACGTAGGCTTGTACATCCCCTTGCTTGGGTTGCCCTGGCATTCGTGCCAACAAGTTGAGTGGTTTATGCCCTAGGCTCTCTCTTCTGGCAAGAATGTGCCTGAAAATCTCCATCTCTGGTTTGGTGGCCCCCAAAAATTCCCAGTCAGTTTTGGTGAGGGGACACTTGGTGACAGTGTTGTCTTTCGAAATGAGTAGTTCCGTTACCGACAATACTTTGCTCCCCATACATTATTTATAAGGTTTCCCTGTTTGTATGTGCAAACTATTTGTGTGTATATTTGGAGAAATACATTGTACAGCCCTCTTTTTTATTTCTTCCACACACCCTAGAGATGTCATAGAGGCAGTAAATATGTCCAACTTTTTGAGAAATTGGAACAATCAAGACTTACCTGTATGGAATGCTGTTAATGATGTCAATTCCCGCGACAGTACCTTTCATCTGACACACTTAGGGACTGTTAACAGATTAAAAGCAGTAAGAGACACGGATAGAGAGAATTTTCATTATCTTGTGCTCTGAAATCTTGGATTTTCATTGGTTTCAATGGGCCTGAAATTGTATTTTCTTTAGTAGGCACATAGAAGCCTCTAGCGGTATTCTTAATAAAGCAAGGTGAGTTATAAGCAATCATCTGATGGAGGGTAAATGTACCACAGTCCAGTTTAAGAAAAATACAATATAAAAGTCTTACCATGGAAGAAAATCTTTATATGATCTTTTGAAAAAACAAAGCTTCAAGAAACATAAAGACATGACACCATATTCAGTTTAAAGTCAGTGACTTGTAAGCAAGGTAAAGCAAAGACAGTCTGATTAAGACCGTTGCATTGTTCTGGCATTTTTTAGGTCTCACCCATTTCTGTGGCCTTTTTAGAACCTAAGCTTCTAGGGCACAGAAAACTTCATCTTGACGTAGGGCTGAGCAAATGCACGGAGCATTTCTCAATAAGTAGGCATTAAATTCTTAGTCCAGAAGGAGCCTTGAGATGCCCTCTCTTTACTCCTTGGTAGAACTGTTTTAACCATCCCCTGAAAACAGATTTTTTTCTTTAAATCTCAAAATTCAGAGATTCCACAATCAGAAGTTACTTCTCATTATTGCCTTGTGGTCTGCTGTGGGCATCTGTCGAATGGTGTGAACTCTGCGTGGGGAGCCTGGCCTACCCTCCAGGCCCACGGTTTGGGCTGCGGTGGTGCCATGCTGTGCTCAGGGGCCTTCTTTTTTGGAAGTCTGGGCTCCAGTGAGCCTTGGTCGTGTTCTTTTATGGAACCTTGGGTGCTAGACCACTCTGACCCTCAGTCTCATTTGCAGGTTCTGGGGAGGATTAAATGAGCTCATGGGATATCCAGGTGACTGAGGCAGAGTCGGCTCGGGATGAATCTTTGCTTCGTTTTCATTAGCTGCGGAGAAGACGATGACAGCTTGGTGCCTCTCCAACTTTAATATGGGTATGCCTCTCTTGGGGATCTTGTTAAATGCAGGCTGGTATTCAGTAGTTCTGGGTGGGGCCTGGATTCTGTGCTTCTAACAAGCTCCTAGGTGAGGGTGACGCTGAGGGCAAGGGTTTGGCACCTGTGTTTCTCCCTTTCTGGAAGAGCAGGATGTCTGCCCCACCCCCACCCCGAGAGGAGAAAACATCCGCAATGTGACTACTAGGAACCAGCTTCCCTCACATGCAAGGGTCCTGTACCACTGCTCCCAACCATTCCGTCTGAGGCGCAGCAAGCCAAAACACTGAAATGCTGAGGTTTGCAGCAAAGAGGAGGTTTATTCACAGGGCAGCCAAGCGAGGACGTGACGTGACAATAGGTCTCAAATCCGCCTCCCCAAAGGCAAGGGGCTTTGGGTATCTGTGGGATAAAGAATAAAGAAGCAGGGCAGTATGAGGCATGGGGAGCATGAGGAAAGGTGATTGGAAAAACGTGTGCTCATCATTGTTCTGAGCTGGCCTAACTAGGCTACAGGCCTCAGCACATTCTCAGGCTGGAGTTTTCGGCCCTCTGATGGCAGGAGGTCAAAAGGCACTTGCCCGGGTGGAAGATCGGTGGTCCTCTCCACTCTAAACCAGCTCAGCCTAACCAGGCACAGCTGATTCCAAGTTCCTGGAGGATCACGGGGCAAACATCTTATTGCTTATGCTACATGCTACTTGGAGGACGTGCAGGTGTTCAAGCTACCTTGATGAGTGAAGACCGGGATTTGACTAATCATGACACCTTGTTTCACCTCCAGGCGAGCAGAAGAGAGCTGTAGGCTGAGTCTGGCTCCTAGCACCTGGAATTGGAGGCAGGTGGTTTAAAAACGGGCTTTCCCACCCTCTGTGTGATATAAGGTAGATAGACTATTGAACCTTCCTGTGCCTGTTTCTCCACAAGCAGCATGGGGACACTCAGAGTCCCTCTCTTGGGGGCTGTTATGGGGGTTCAGTGAGATATAGATGCATGCACGGGCACACGGGAGACACCCAGTGTGTGTTCCCTTCGTGCTTATTTTTATTAGGACACCAGTATTGTTAGAACATTTCTGGTTTGGACAACAAATTAGATAGGTGGTCATTGCTATAGTTTATGCGAGAGCAATTCACATTGCCATTTGCAAAAAAGTAGTTGGTTGTCCAGTGGGGATTATAAACATCCGTTTAACATGAGCTACTGAACAGATAGTTCACACAGTAAGTACTTTATTTAAAATCAATTCTCTTTGTTTTCTTAAGCAATTGTTAACCCCCAATTTCATGAGTACTACCAAGTAAGTCACTTGAAAATCATCTAGAGCAATCTATTTCACTTAGCAAGCCTAAAGCTATAGTTCAACCATTTTATTGACTGTTCTATGACAAAAATTACTCTAAACAGCTATTCCCTGGATAAGTAATCAGCTAAAGCTAGTTTGACTGACTAAATCGATTTACTGAGTTAATAAGCCAGTTGTTTTAGAATAGGACGAATTCATATTTCTCATCCATTCTGCATTAAACTGTTTCCCATTCGTACATACCCACATTCCTACTTCTGTGCTGTAGGGCTTGGCTGAACTACACCTGCCTTCAGTGAAACTTTTCTCTCCTGCACAATTGGAGATAATTTTAGTCTCGTGACTCCCACGGGGTTACCTCTGTTGTGACACTTGACTCTTTGGTGGCATATTTTATTTGAAAAAGCCTTCCGTTACTCCGGGCACGTCAAACAGTAAATGCTTTCTCTTCGTAAACCTGCATAACAATTTTCTGAACTCTTCTGCTCTGGGCAAGATTCATCAGTACACCAGGCAAACATAGTGAAAGAGGAGACAGTACTTGTGTTGCATTCAATTGGGTCTTGATACCTAAGTGTGACTCTTAACCAAGGATTATGCAGTAGTTAAGGACACAGATTCAAGTTGTTTAGGGTGTGTCCTAAAGTGTCAGTGGCAGAATTTAAGTCTCTACTCTGGAAATTGTAGACCTGAGACAAACTACTTCCCTAAACGTCATTTCCTACGTCTGAGAAAGATAATAGTATCTACCTTGTCGTAGACTGAATAATACCATTGCCCCCAAATGTCCACATTCTACTCTCCAGAACCTGTGAATGTCACCTTAAATGGCAGAAGGCACTTTGCCAGTGGGATGAAAGTAATGGTTCTCAGATGGGAAGATTCTCCTGGACTACCTGGATGGGCCCAAATATAACCACTGGTGTTCTCGTAAGAGAGAGGCAGAGGGAATTTGTACTCCAAAGAGAATGTGATGACGAAGTTGGGGTTGCATTGATGTGGCCAGAAGTGAAGGAATGCTGGCGAGGAAACAAACAGATTCTCGCTTAGAGCCTCTAGAAGGAGGATGGATGGCCCTGTCGACTTCTGGTTTCAGCCCAGGGAAACTGGTTTTGGACCTCTGTCTTGCAGAACCATAAGAAAATAAGTGTGTTGTGTTAGAAGCAAGCACATTTGTAGTCATTTGTTACAGCAGCCATAGGGAACTAATGCCTACCTCATAGGAAGTAGTTCTCCAATTAAAATGTGTGACTGGAAACACACTTAGTGGCATGTGTGACACACACTAGTTATGCTACCGTAGGTCGTTCTTGGAAACTGAAGCCTTGGTTTTGAGAGATCATCAAAACCAGTACAATGGTTGCCATGTTTCTCCTTGTTCAGCCTGGTGACCAACCCGGTAGAGAGAGCTCCATCCTTTCCCACAGGACCCCAACTGTGGGTACGTAGAGGGAAGCGGTTATGTCTCCCTTAAGGCACCTTTTTCTTTTCCTTTCTACTTTTGTCTTCATTAATCTTCATCCAACTGACCTTTCTAAATTTTACAGAAAACAAAACCATTTCTCCATGGATTCAGATACTACCCCAAGTTAATATTCCAACCAAGTTCTTGTTCTTCCGGGTCTCATCACCAGAAATTGCTGAGCCTAACTCTACTCTAGTTTCTAGGATCACTCATTTTCTCATTTCTCCCTTCTCCTTTTAGTTCAGAGTCTTGTCAATTTAGTTCCTTCCCTAACCACAACTTATAGTACGGTGGCACAGCAAAGTGATGAAAGTCTAGACGGTCTGGTTTTAATCCCGGGTTTTGCCACCTACTTACTGTGTGGCATTAGGCAAGCTCTTCAACGTCTCTGGGCCTCAGTTGCCCCCAGAAGAGTGAACATTATGAATATTCCCTACCTCTAGGGTTGCCATTATGAGGAATAAGTGAGTTAATATTTGGTAAGCCCTTAGAATAGTACTTGTTATAGTCTAAGCACTACAGTTGTGCTTGTTAATAATAATAAATGAAATTCCAAGCGTATAACTTACTCAACATTCTGTCATAACTTTGAAGTGTTGGTCTATCTGTTGGCTCACGTTGCAGGTAAATGAGTCGATGCATGGGCTGAGGCATTGCTATCACTGGGTGGTGTGTTCCCAGAACTTGGAACAACGGTGTGAAATGGGTAGTGGTTCTATTGGAGACAGGGCAGACTGGAAAATGACAGCCTGGGAAGGAGGTGTGGTGTCCATAGCTTTGGTGTTAGAGGTGCTGCCTGCTGAAGCACCAGTGCCGGCCTAAGCCATAAATGGGGTGCTGGGGTAAAGAGGAGCAGGATGGAAGATGACAGCGTGGGAAGGAGGTGTGGTGTCCATAGGTTCGGGGTCTGACGGGCTTCCTGCTGAAGCACCGATGCCCGGCAGGGCCGTAAATGGGGTGCTGGGAAAAACAGGAGCAGAATGGAAGATGACAGCGTGTGAAGGTGGTGTGGTGTCCATAGGTTCGGGGTCTGACGTGCTTCCTGCTGAAGCACCGATGCCCGCCAGGGCCGTAAATGGGGTGGTCGGGAAAACAGGAGCAGAACGGAAGATGACAGCGTGTGAAGGTGGTGTGGTGTCCATAGGTTCGGGGTCTGACGGGCTTCCTGCTGAAGCACCGATGCCCGCCAGGGACATAAATGGGGTGGTCGGGAAAACAGGAGCAGAATGGAAGATGACAGCGTGTGAAGGTGGTGTGGTGTCCATAGGTTCGGGGTCTGACGTGCTTCCTGCTGAAGCACCGATGCCCGCCAGGGCCGTAAATGGGGTGGTCGGGAAAACAGGAGCAGAATGGAAGATGACAGCGTGTGAAGGTGGTGTGGTGTCCATAGGTTCGGGGTCTGACGTGCTTCCTGCTGAAGCACCGATGCCCACCAGGGCCGTAAATGGGGTGCTGGGGAAAACAGGAGCAGAATGGAAGAGGACAGCGTGTGAAGGAGGTGTGGTGTCCATAGCTTCCATATTAGAGGTACTGCCTGCCTTATCTGAGAGCAGAGAATGAAAGTGGGAGAGCCTCTTCCTAGATTCTAACTCGTCTGAATTTATAGCACTGGCTCTGCCTGGCTTTATGACATATCCATTGTACGTGTCACAGAGAAAGTGCAGGCGGGGCAGGGGGTGATGCAGGGGTCACATGCAAGCCCAGCTGCTGGCTTAACCCCGGCCCAAAGGCAAAGGGCAGGGCCCCTTCTGGACTTTCTAGTGGCTGGGACTTCTGGCTGTGGGTGGCAGGTGTTTGGCACCAGATGGGCCACCATGCGGAGACTGTTGGGGACTGTGGAAGCCTCCTCCAGAGCTCACCCTGCCTGGCGACTGGCTCTGCAGGCCCCTCAGCCCTGCGTATGTATCGGCCAGGCCTTCCCCACCACGGGGCCCAGAGGCCAGAGCCTGCTCAGACCTGAGGGCAGGAGGCAGCCAGAGCTTACCAGGGTGTGGGCCACCTCGTCCGCAGACCTCCCCAGCTCTTCTGCGAGACCTGGAGACAGGATCGCCTTCTCCAGGGCTGCTCAGCTGCCAGCATCACCATGAGCCAGGTGGCCAAGGTTTCTGAGCAGGAGATGCAGAGCCCTGATCCGACTGGATGCTGCAGCCCACGATGTCCCTTCCTGGCAGATAGGTTCTTTCTTCACTTCTGTTTTGAAATTTGGTAAAAGAACATTTAAACCTTGGCCTGTCCTTCAGGGTATATAGATGGTAGTGGCTTAGCCGGGATTCAATCCAAGCCTGTGTGATTCCAGAGCTTGTGCTCTGGACTGTGGTGCCTCCTTATCGTATATGCTTCATGTGTTACTTGTTTTTCTTTTTTTCTTGTAGTCCTTATGGTACTTAGCCCTAAATGCCATACCTGTAACGAACAGCTACACTGCCCTGTAGGAGGTCTTCTTTTGTTCAACGCATGAATTGGTCATCCACCACACTGTGTTCTAATCTCAGAAGATACAGGTCAGGGAGCACCAGTTGTCAGCATGGCACCATTCCATATTTCTAACTGAGGCTTGAAGCCCGTATTTTCCCTTTGTCTAGTTTGAAGGATCCAGATATGTAAAGATGATATTCTAGATAAATCATGGTCTATCCTGAAAGAAATTCACCAGTGAATTGTTCCATATGGATTAGAAGCCAGCTTCTCTGGCCTTCCTGGATTATATCCAGTAAGGCGTCTCATTCATGTCTAGAAAGCAAATATATCATTTATTGCAACTTCAGTGTGGAGCGATGTATTGGTATAAAGTACGATCAACACAATTTGGTCATTGTGAGTATGACAGCTGGGTCCACTCTTTACTACCCATATGTAACTCTAGGGATTCTTATGCCCAAGAGAGGAGACGTACTCTTGGCTGTCTAGGACAAGGGAAGCATGTGTTGTTATTCAGGAGCTGGAAGCTTCAGCATGACAGGTAGGAATTGAACAATCCTGGTCTACACATCACTTGACCTTGCTTAAAACTTGTTTCTTTGGCTTGCTTCATTGGAGTGTTTTCTCCCTCCTGGGGCTGACATTGTCTGTTATGTATCACGCATGTGACATGTAGAAGTTTCAGAACCCAAAATCATATAGATCAGTAAAAATGTATATATATATATAAACCTATTGAAACTCATACTGGGCATAATTCATATATTCCAAAATCAGTTTGACCCTCTGCTCTTGAGATTCTTTTTATGGTATGTCCCAGCAAATCTGGGCTTCCATCCCCAATAAAATTTGGGGTTGGAGGACACAAAAGCTTTTGCTCAGACCTAAATTCTGTCTGAAAACAAGGGAAATATTATAAGCCCTTTGTAACCTCTCCAAGAGCAGAAATGATTTACAGCTGTGGCATTGAACCATAATTCCTCGATCTCATTTGAGAAGAGTCCAGTTAGAAACAGTGTCTTGATTTTTGTTTCTTTTGTTTCTTCCCTGTTTTCTTGTCTTGCTTACCAACAATCCATTGTAATTCATGAGTTAGTATGGCAGCAGGCTGAGTGTTCCCTGGAGCTCATTAAATGAAGTGTTTTTCCTAAAATGACGTTTGTCTCCTTGTTTTCAGCCCCTCTTCTTTCCTCTGCCCTTTACTATAACCAGAGCTCAGCAAAAGCTGAGTGACTTTGTGCAGACCTTACTTAGGTTCAGCCTTTTTTTCTTCATTATTTCATTCATGGCTCCTCCATTTCATTGCTTGCCTTCTCGACATGTGTTGAAATCTTTCTGTGGTTGACGACTTCCAGAATATCTTGGCTTTTATTGGTTGATTAATTTTGGTATTTCTACAGTTTTATTTAGATATGGTTTCAGGAGGAACAGAAAGTAAATATATTTCCTAGTCTGCCATCTTGAGCTGAAAATCCCTGTGGATTTTAGCATCCAATGTTCCCATGGGAAAACACCCAACCATGGCCTTAATAGATGTAACACTCAAGATTTCAGCTTTTGTTGAGCAATCACTAAGGATTTCATATGTGGTCATTTCTAATGGGGAAATAATAACTATCTCATGACGTTGATTTGAGGATTAAATTAGATAATGAACATGAAAATGCTTTCTAAGATTTAAAAATCAGTCAAAATGTTTTTTGTTATTATTTGATTTGTTGCTATTTCAACTTCACTTGACAGTTGTTTATGACCTTGCGTATGTGAGAAAATGTCCTCTGGGTTATTTTTCTGAAAGCCAGAATGTATTTTTCAATAGCTCAATGGAACTGGCATCATTTGTGAAGGTTAAGGGTGAAGGGGTAAATGTTTCTTGACACCTATCACTTTACAGTGTTTTCAGGAACTAACTGACTCATGTATTCCTCTTCCAAATTTGGTTGAGGACCTCCTACCAGCCACATGCTTTACGTCAGGTGTTGGAAAGCATTTTCTGGATTTGAAATATCTTAGGCTTTGTGGGCCATATACAGTTTCTGTAGCTTCTCCTCCTCTTTCCTCTTCAACAAGCTTTCTAAACGTGAGAACCATTATTAGCTCACAGTCCCACAGATCCAGGCTGAGAGCCTGATTTGATTCGTGGGCATTATTTGCCAATTGCTGCTCTGCGTGTTCACTGAGGAGGGGGACCATGTTTGAGTAATCATTTCTTTGAATCAACTGTTGGTCTTCTGGGGCTTGTCCTTGCTCTCCTACAGTCTCTAATCAGCATGGCATCCAGAGAGATCTTGTTAAAACATAAGTCAGATCATGTCACTCAAATTTCTTCAGTGGCTTCTTCACAGAAAATGCAAAGTCCTCAGAGTGCCTCCACAGACCTAGAAATCTGGGCCTCTGTTTCCTCTCTGACTGTTTCGTTCTCCTCTCCAATTTGCTCGCTCTGTTTTCCACATGCTGACATCCTTTCTGCTCCTTGGATACTCCAAACCTACTCTTGCCTCATTGACTTTCTGCCGCACGCCAGCCGAAGAAAGAGGATTTCACCGCCCAGGGTCAGAAGGGAAGGGGTGAGGACCTGAAGTAGCACTGACGAATGGGGTCAGAAGCCCATGGGGTCAGAAGGCTGCAATGAGAAGCCTACTCACCGCAACAAAGAATAGACCCCCGCTCGCCGAAACTAGAGAAAGCTCGCATGCAGCAATGAAGACCCAATACAGCCAAAAATAAATAAATAAAACATAAAGTATAGAATCTTAAAAAAGCAACAAAAAATCTATAAAGAATATTACGAGAATAGAATCACAGGCCAGTTTCTCCTTTGAATATGCATGCAAAATGTGTAAAGAGAAGCACAAACTGTATCCATGGTATGTAAAACAATCATATATCAGAATCAAAGTAGCTTTATTCTGGCAATGCAAGGTTGCTTTAATGTCCAAACATGAAACTGATCCCAGGAATGAATTAGAGTGGGGAAAGAAGTCATTTAAAACTGAAATCTTGGGACTTCCCTGGTGGTCCAGTATTTAGAACATGACGCTTTCACTGCTGGGGCCCTGGGGTCCAATCCCAGGTCAGGGAACTAAGATCCTGCAAGACATGAGGCAGGGCCCCGAAAAAAACAAAAAAAGGAAAGAAAGAAGTCTTAACCAGGAGACGCACAAGATCGAATAAACATAACAGATAACACCTTATGAAAAGTAGGTGAAGATTATGGAATATTCTAACATTTAAAACAAAAAGAAAGTTTTAAAGATTCAAAAGGATGTGACAAATATTGTACATCGGCAAAAATGAAATGAAATAAAATATAAAAATGATGGGAACCCAAAATTCCAGATGCCCAAGTCCTGTCTCTGAAGAGTCTCATTCAATGGGTTCAGGATTTCCTCTATATTTAAAAACCTGCAGGTGATTCTGGTATGATTCACAGACACAATGTAAAGCTTCTCTTTTACAGGAAAGAATGCCAGATTATTTTGTTATCTTATAGTTATACTAACAGGTTGTACTATTGACGGATAAGTCTGCTGTCAAAATGCACCCCCACTAGGGGTAAAAAAGGAACTAGTAGTCTCTACTGCTACTTGGTGGCAACATGCATGTATTGCAAGGGCAATTATTGTAACAGTCCAAATTAGTGGAACATTTTAGAATTGGAAGACTACATACAGATCATCTAGTCAAGCTTCCAACTATTAAAGTTGTGAAAACTAAGGCCCATATAAATGACATGATTTATCTCCAAAGAGCATTAGTGAAAGTATGAAATAAAAAATATCTCTGAACTTTTAATTTAGTGCCGTTTTTATTAATCTCAAGTATTAGCTTAAACTTGAGTGTGACAGATTTGGGATTGAATTCTTGCTCACGTTTACTGGTTGCGTGCCTTTTAGTAAGTTACTAAAACACTTTTCTTAAAAATAGACGTATTTATTTATTTATCTTTGGCTGCCTAGGCTCTTCGTTGCTGTGCGCGGGCTTTCTCTAGTTGCGGTGAGCGGGGGCTACTCTTTGTTGCAGTACGCGGGCTTCTCATTGTGGTGGCTTCTCGTTGTTGCTGAGCACGGGGTCTAGGTGCGTGGGCTTCAGTAGCTGTGGTTCACGGGCTCTAGCACGCAGGCTCAGTAGTTGTGGCACATGGTCTTAGTTGCTCCGTGGCATGTGGGATCTTCCCGGACCAGGGCTCAAACGTGTGTCCCGTGCACTGGCAGGTGGATCCTTAACCACCGCGCCAACAGGGAAGCCCTACTAATACACTTTTAACTTTGCTTTTCACGTATGTAAAACGGTGAGCCTTGACTGATATAGAATATGAGATAACCCAGCACTGTTCTTAACACATATATGTAGTTAAAATTTTTTGGCTCTCATCCCACTTAAACAGCCTCTATCCCCTTAATAATGAATGTGTCTTTCAGCTAGCAGAGCGCCCCAGAGCTGACCACATTCTGGCAAGAGATATAGGATTCTTTTTCTTACTGGGGGTTCTTTATACCTGATATTTGAAGCGCACTTAAACTTGAACAACTCTTGTTTATACTGTATTAATGGATTTGATGGATGAATTTTAGAAAGTAATATGCAGGAATTGAGCTGCCTTACTCTCAAGAAATATAATTCGATAGTGGTGGCTAGAACGATAAACAGTGTTTGGACAGGGAGTCCATATTGGATGTGAACTTCCTGTACTCCCATTCGTCTATTAAGAATAAATGGAATCCTTTCAAAATGTGTTCTAAAGGGCAGTTATTTCTTTCTGCCTCATTTAAGTTACCTGCAAGAAAAAGACAATCTCCTGCATCCTTGTTTAATAGGCTTTTAACATAAAGCAGATAATTTTTTGCAACATTTCCCAAACTTTTCGTTATCCAATTGGCTGAGGCTTCTCAACGATTATCATTTCACAACAATATCTCCATCTTCAGCTTGTTTCAATGAATTGGCCTAATAGATGTGCCATTAAAACAGAGCTTCACTCTCAACGTAGTTTTAATTTTGTATTCAAAGGGTATGAAGGATTCAGCCATAACAGTGAGTGGATTTCTGATACATGCTACATGATGGATGCAACTAATTGAAAGGAGTCAGGCATGAAAGGCTACATATTGTATGGTTCCATTTATATGAAATGTCCAGCAGTGGCAAATCCATACACACAGAAAAGATTCTACATTAGTGGTTGCCAGGGGTTTGGAAGAGAGGGAAATAGGGAATGACTCCTTAAAATGGGTGTAGGTTTCCTCTTGGTTGATGAAAATGTTTTGCAGCTAGGCAGTGGTGATAGTTGCACAACATTGTGACAGTAGTAAATTCCACTGAATGGTACGGTGAATTGTAAAATGATCCAAATGGTGGATTTTGTGTTATGTTCCTTTTACTACAATAAAAAGGAGAAAGAATTCGGGAAAGACTTAGAGTTTGGGCAACTAAGGTGAACTGGTCAAGAAAAAGACAGCTCTATTGTTCAGTTTTCTCTCAGCTCTCCCAGTGCATTAATCCTCAGCCAAAAGTAGCCTGAACTTGTAGATGATAGTCATTCAACACAGTCCAGGGAAAAGTAAATAAAATAAAACCCAACTCTTCTTCTTTAGCACATGTAGGAAAGGTTAGCTTGCTGCTCAGCCACGTGGACATTCATGAAGACGTTTCACTTTAGGTGTCCTCTACTTCAGTACTTTACTCACTTGAGCTCATTCACACATGTAGGCAACAGCATTCCTTAATTCGATGGAATCTGCAGCACTGGTTGTGATCGGTCTCATGGAAAGAAAAGGAAAGGTGGCGCGGAAGCCAAGGGAAGAGATTTTCAAGACAGAGACGTTGTTTAAGATCTGACTCGGCTTGGCGGTCACAAAGATAAGGATTGAGAAGTAGTGCCCTGGACTTGTCAACGGAGAAATCATTGGGGGCTTCAAGGAGATCAGTTTCACGAGAGTAGTGGGGCAGAAACCAGACCGCAGTGTGGATGGGAGGGGAGAAATGGGGGGCAAGTCAAGAAATTGATGGCAAAGGGAAAGAAGGGAGGGGTGGATAGGAGGACAGGAGAATGGAATGGAGGAGAGCATTTCCTTGTGGCTCTTTAATATGGCTGGGAGGGGCCAACAGAGAAGGAGAGCGTGAAGATGTAGGAAGAGGGGGTGGCATCCCGAGCCCAAGGAGGACTGGCCCCTGTCTTCAGCTCCCACCAGCTGGATGTTCCCTCCCTCTAGCTTTCCACGTAGGCTGTGGAAGTTGCCCCTTGCCTCCTTGGATCAGCCACCCTTGATTCGTTCGTCCTTTTCTTATTTCTCAGCACATCTGGGTCATACGTTATGTGAAGACAAACAAATCACCACGGATGCTTAATTTTCTTGAAAAATCCCCAGGCAGGTACCATTTTGGAGACCTACATATTGTGCCTCAGCAAGCCAAAGTAGCCCATATTTCCCCTCTCATTGGGAGAGATTGCTGTTTCTTGGAGAACCTGATGAAGAGGGTGACTCGCACTTAGGAATAACGTTGCTTGAAAAGTGCAAAAGGTGAGGTAGTTTGGCTCTGAGGGGCCTCTGAGGCCTGAGACTTCCTGAGAGATGGCAGACTCACAGCTCCCATTTCCCTCTGACCCTGGGCTATGAGCTCATCAAATGAGATGGTAAATAAAGTCACTGACATGGTTTAAAGGATAATTTAGTTCTCTCTTGTTCACTCAGAGCAAATTGAATGGGATTTGCATACAACATATGGATGAAATATCCATACGATGGGGCTTGACCATATCCTCATGGTTCCCCTTCCCTTTTCTACATCTGGCCCCTTTAGCTCTGCAGACTTAACCCCACACCATCAGTCCACCCAGTCGGTCCGCTGAACGTCTCTTGCTCCTTCGCATCTGGTCGTTGTCGTCACCTTGTTCTCCACTACCGCCTCCTGCGGTAGCTGTTAGGTCCAGAGAGGTTGGTTCACTGTGAGCAAGTAACTGTCAACTCCATGGACAGGTGGAAGTGACTTGGCAGCCGGGATTTGCCCATCCTGAGTTCATTATACCCATGAGGGTCAAGGAGAATGGGGATGCAGCTGGTCTGCAGAGCCCCGGCAGTTCTGAGACACATGCTCCTGGATCCACACGTTGCTCCATACCCAGCCTTGCCTTGCTTTGTTCTCTGTCTTGACTCCATCCAGGTTTCTGCTCTCCTTGTCCCTTTGGGGAGGGAGGCCAGTACCAGCCCAGGTGTAGTCCCCCAAAGCTTCCTACTTCCAAGCGTCACGTAGGCTTGTACATCCCCTTGCTTGGGTTGCCCTGGCATTCGTGCCAACAAGTTGAGTGGTTTATGCCCTAGGCTCTCTCTTCTGGCAAGAATGTGCCTGAAAATCTCCATCTCTGGTTTGGTGGCCCCCAAAAATTCCCAGTCAGTTTTGGTGAGGGGACACTTGGTGACAGTGTTGTCTTTCGAAATGAGTAGTTCCGTTACCGACAATACTTTGCTCCCCATACATTATTTATAAGGTTTCCCTGTTTGTATGTGCAAACTATTTGTGTGTATATTTGGAGAAATACATTGTACAGCCCTCTTTTTTATTTCTTCCACACACCCTAGAGATGTCATAGAGGCAGTAAATATGTTCAACTTTTTGAGAAATTGGAACAATCAAGACTTACCTGTATGGAATGCTGTTAATGATGTCAATTCCCGCGACAGTACCTTTCATCTGACACACTTAGGGACTGTTAACAGATTAAAAGCAGTAAGAGACACGGATAGAGAGAATTTTCATTATCTTGTGCTCTGAAATCTTGGATTTTCATTGGTTTCAATGGGCCTGAAATTGTATTTTCTTTAGTAGGCACATAGAAGCCTCTAGCGGTATTCTTAATAAAGCAAGGTGAGTTATAAGCAATCATCTGATGGAGGGTAAATGTACCACAGTCCAGTTTAAGAAAAATACAATATAAAAGTCTTACCATGGAAGAAAATCTTTATATGATCTTTTGAAAAAACAAAGCTTCAAGAAACATAAAGACATGACACCATATTCAGTTTAAAGTCAGTGACTTGTAAGCAAGGTAAAGCAAAGACAGTCTGATTAAGACCGTTGCATTGTTCTGGCATTTTTTAGGTCTCACCCATTTCTGTGGCCTTTTTAGAACCTAAGCTTCTAGGGCACAGAGAACTTCATCTTGACGTAGGGCTGAGCAAATGCACGGAGCATTTCTCAATAAGTAGGCATTAAATTCTTAGTCCAGAAGGAGCCTTGAGATGCCCTCTCTTTACTCCTTGGTAGAACTGTTTTAACCATCCCCTGAAAACAGATTTTTTTCTTTAAATCTCAAAATTCAGAGATTCCACAATCAGAAGTTACTTCTCATTATTGCCTTGTGGTCTGCTGTGGGCATCTGTCGAATGGTGTGAACTCTGCGTGGGGAGCCTGGCCTACCCTCCAGGCCCACGGTTTGGGCTGCGGTGGTGCCATGCTGTGCTCAGGGGCCTTCTTTTTTGGAAGTCTGGGCTCCAGTGAGCCTTGGTCGTGTTCTTTTATGGAACCTTGGGTGCTAGACCACTCTGACCCTCAGTCTCATTTGCAGGTTCTGGGGAGGATTAAATGAGCTCATGGGATATCCAGGTGACTGAGGCAGAGTCGGCTCGGGATGAATCTTTGCTTCGTTTTCATTAGCTGCGGAGAAGACGATGACAGCTTGGTGCCTCTCCAACTTTAATATGGGTATGCCTCTCTTGGGGATCTTGTTAAATGCAGGCTGGTATTCAGTAGTTCTGGGTGGGGCCTGGATTCTGTGCTTCTAACAAGCTCCTAGGTGAGGGTGACGCTGAGGGCAAGGGTTTGGCACCTGTGTTTCTCCCTTTCTGGAAGAGCAGGATGTCTGCCCCACCCCCACCCCGAGAGGAGAAAACATCCGCAATGTGACTACTAGGAACCAGCTTCCCTCACATGCAAGGGTCCTGTACCACTGCTCCCAACCATTCCGTCTGAGGCGCAGCAAGCCAAAACACTGAAATGCTGAGGTTTGCAGCAAAGAGGAGGTTTATTCACAGGGCAGCCAAGCGAGGACGTGACGTGACAATAGGTCTCAAATCCGCCTCCCCAAAGGCAAGGGGCTTTGGGTATCTGTGGGGTAAAGAATAAAGAAGCAGGGCAGTATGAGGCATGGGGAGCATGAGGAAAGGTGATTGGAAAAACGTGTGCTCATCATTGTTCTGAGCTGGCCTAACTAGGCTACAGGCCTCAGCACATTCTCAGGCTGGAGTTTTTGGCCCTCTGATGGCAGGAGGTCAAAAGGCACTTGCCCGGGTGGAAGATCGGTGGTCCTCTCCACTCTAAACCAGCTCAGCCTAACCAGGCACAGCTGATTCCAAGTTCCTGGAGGATCACGGGGCAAACATCTTATTGCTTATGCTACATGCTACTTGGAGGACGTGCAGGTGTTCAAGCTACCTTGATGAGTGAAGACCGGGATTTGACTAATCATGACACCTTGTTTCACCTCCAGGCGAGCAGAAGAGAGCTGTAGGCTGAGTCTGGCTCCTAGCACCTGGAATTGGAGGCAGGTGGTTTAAAAACGGGCTTTCCCACCCTCTGTGTGATATAAGGTAGATAGACTATTGAACCTTCCTGTGCCTGTTTCTCCACAAGCAGCATGGGGACACTCAGAGTCCCTCTCTTGGGGGCTGTTATGGGGGTGCAGTGAGATATAGATGCATGCACGGGCACACGGGAGACACCCAGTGTGTGTTCCCTTCGTGCTTATTTTTATTAGGACACCAGTATTGTTAGAAGATTTCTGGTTTGGACAACAAATTAGATAGGTGGTCATTGCTATAGTTTATGCGAGAGCAATTCACATTGCCATTTGCAAAAAACTAGTTGGTTGTCCAGTGGGGATTATAAACATCCGTTTAACATGAGCTACTGAACAGATAGTTCACGCAGTAAGTACTTTATTTAAAATCAATTCTCTTTGTTTTCTTAAGCAATTGTTAACCCCCAATTTCGTGAGTACTACCAAGTAAGTCACTTGAAAATCATCTAGAGCAATCTATTTCACTTAGCAAGCCTAAAGCTATAGTTCAACCATTTTATTGACTGTTCTATGACAAAAATTACTCTAAACAGCTATTCCCTGGATAAGTAATCAGCTAAAGCTAGTTTGACTGACTAAATCGATTTACTGAGTTAATAAGCCAGTTGTTTTAGAATAGGTCGAATTCATATTTCTCATCCATTCTGCATTAAACTGTTTCCCATTCGTACATACCCACATTCCTACTTCTGTGCTGTAGGGCTTGGCTGAACTACACCTGCCTTCAGTGAAACTTTTCTCTCCTGCACAATTGGAGATAATTTTAGTCTCGTGACTCCCACGGGGTTACCTCTGTTGTGACACTTGACTCTTTGGTGGCATATTTTATTTGAAAAAGCCTTCCGTTACTCCGGGCACGTCAAACAGTAAATGCTTTCTCTTCGTAAACCTGCATAACAATTTTCTGAACTCTTCTGCTCTGGGCAAGATTCATCAGTACACCAGGCAAACATAGTGAAAGAGGAGACAGTACTTGTGTTGCATTCAATTGGGTCTTGATACCTAAGTGTGACTCTTAACCAAGGATTATGCAGTAGTTAAGGACACAGATTCAAGTTGTTTAGGGTGTGTCCTAAAGTGTCAGTGGCAGAATTTAAGTCTCTACTCTGGAAATTGTAGACCTGAGACAAACTACTTCCCTAAACGTCATTTGCTACGTCTGAGAAAGATAATAGTATCTACCTTGTCGTAGACTGAATAATACCATTGCCCCCAAATGTCCACATTCTACTCTCCAGAACCTGTGAATGTGACCTTAAATGGCAGAAGGCACTTTGCCAGTGGGATGAAAGTAATGGTTCTCAGATGGGAAGATTCTCCTGGACTACCTGGATGGGCCCAAATATAACCACTGGTGTTCTCGTAAGAGAGAGGCAGAGGGAATTTGTACTCCAAAGAGAATGTGATGACGAAGTTGGGGTTGCATTGATGTGGCCAGAAGTGAAGGAATGCTGGCGAGGAAACAAACAGATTCTCGCTTAGAGCCTCTAGAAGGAGGATGGATGGCCCTGTCGACTTCTGGTTTCAGCCCAGGGAAACTGGTTTTGGACCTCTGTCTTGCAGAACCATAAGAAAATAAGTGTGTTGTGTTAGAAGCAAGCACATTTGTAGTCATTTGTTACAGCAGCCATAGGGAACTAATGCCTACCTCATAGGAAGTAGTTCTCCAATTAAAATGTGTGACTGGAGGAGTTCCGGGAAGATGGCGGAAGAGTAAGACGCGGAGATCACCTTCCTCTCCACAGATACACCAGAAATACATCTACGCGTGGAACAACTCCTACGGAGCACCTACTGAACGCTGGCAGAAGACCTCAGACCTCCCAAAAGGCAAGGAACCCCCCACGTACCTGGTTAGGGCAAAAGAAAAAACTAAACAGAGACAAAAGAATAGGGACGGGTCCTGCACCAGCGGGAGAGAGCTGTGAAGGAGGAAAAGTGTCCACACACTAGGAGCCCCTTCGCGGGTGGAGACTTCGGGAGGCGGAGTGGGGGAGCTTGGGAGCCGCGGAGGAGAGCACAGCAACAGGGGTGCGGAGGGCAAAGCGGACAGATTCCAGCGCAGAGGATCGGGCCGACCAGCACTCACCAGCCGAGAGGCTTGTCTGCTCGCCCGCCGGGGCGGGCGGGACTGGGAGCTGAGGCTCCGGCTTTTGTCGGAGCGCCGGGAGAGGACTGAGGTTGGCGGCGTGAACACAGCCTGCAGGGCGTTGGTGCGCCGCGGCTGGCCGGGAGAGAGTCTGGGGAGGGGTCTGGACCTGCCGAAGAGGCAAGAGACTTTTACGTCCCTCTTTGTTTCCTGGTGCACGAGGAGGGGGGATTGGGAACGCTGCTTGGGAGAGCTCCGGAGACGGGCGCGAGCCGCGGCTAAGAGTGCGGAGCCCAGAGACGGACATGGGACGCTAAGGCCGCTGCTGCCGCCGCCAGGAGGCCTGTGTGCGAGCGCAGGTCACTAGCCACACGCCCTTCCGGGGAGCCTGTGCAGCCCGCCGCTGCCGGGGTCCCGGGATCCGGGGACGGCTCCCCCGGGAGAGCGCACGGCGCGCCTCAGGCTGCAGCGTCACGCCGGCCTCTGTCGCTGCAGGCCCGCCCTGCACTCTGTGACCCTCCCTACCCCCCCGGCCTGGGTGAGCCAGAGCCTCCGAATCAGCGGCTCCTTTAACCCCGTCCTGTCTGAGCAAAGAACAGATGCCCTCCGGCGGATGCCCTCCGGCGACCTACACGCACAGGCGGGGCCAAATCCAAAGCTGAGCCCCTGGGAGCTGTGAGAACAAAGAAGAGAAAGGGAAATCTCTTCCAGCAGCCTCAGAAGCAGCGGATTAAAGCTCCACAATCAACTTGATATACCCTGCATCTGTGGAATACCTGAATAGACAACGAATCATCCCAAATTAAGGAGCCCTGTGGATGAAAGGCTCTTGGTGCTGCAGCCAGGACTCAGCGCTGTGCCTCTGAGGTGGGAGAGCCAACTTCAGGACACTGGTCCACAAGAGGCCTCCCAGCTGCACATAATATCAAACAGCAAAAATCTCCGAGAGATCTCCATCTCAACGCCAGCACCCAGCTTCACTCAACGACCAGCAAGCTACAGTGCTGGACATCCTATGCCAAACAACTAGCAAGACAGGAACACAACCCCACCCATTAGCAGAGAGGCTGCCCAAAATCATAATAAGTCTACAGACACCCCAAAACACACCACCAGACGTGGACCTGCCCACCAGAAAGACAAGATCCAGCCTCATACACCAGAACACAGGCACTAGTACCCTCCACCAGGAAGCCTACACAACCCACTGAACCAACCTTACCACTGGGGACAGACTCAAAAAACAACAGGAACTACGAACCTTCAGCCTGCAAAAAAAAAAAAAAGGAGACCCCAAACACAGTAAGATAAGCAAAATGAGAAGACAGAAAAACACACAGCAGATGAAGGAGCAAGATAAAAACCCACCAGACCTAACAAATGAAGAGGAAATAGGCAGTCTACCTGAAAAAGAATTCAGAATAATGATAGTAAGGTTGATCCGAAATCTTGGAGATAGAATGGACAATAGAATGGACAAATTGCAAGAATCAGTTAACAAGGACCTAGAAGAACTAAAGATGAAACAAGCAACGATGAACAACACAATAAATGAAATTAAAAGTACTCTAGATGGGATCAATAGCAGAATAACTGAGGCAGAAGAACGGATAAGTGACCTGGAAGATAAAATAGTGGAAATAACTACTGCAGAGCAGAATAAAGAAAAAAGAATGAAAAGAACTGAGGACAGTCTCAGAGACCTCTGGGACAACATTAAACGCACCAACATTCGAATTATAGGGGTTCCAGAAGAAGAAGAGAAAAAGAAAGGGACTGAGAAAATATTTGAAGAGATTATAGTTGAAAACTTCCCTAATATGGGAAAGGAAATAGTTAATCAAGTCCAGGAAGCACAGAGAGTCCCATACAGGATAAATCCAAGGAGAAATACGCCAAGACACATATTAATCAAACTGTCAAAAATTAAATACAAAGAAAACATATTAAAAGCAGCAAGGGAAAAACAACAAATAACACACAAGGGAATCCCCATAAGGTTAACAGCTGATCTTTCAGCAGAAACTCTGCAAGCCAGAAGGGAGTGGCAGGACATATTGAAAGTGTTGAAGGAGAAAAACCTGCAACCAAGATTACTCTACCCAGCAAGGATCTCATTCAGATTTGATGGAGAAATTAAAACCTTTACAGACAAGCAAAAGCTGAGAGAGTTCAGCACCACCAAACCAGCTCTACAACAACTGCTAAAGGAACTTCTCTAGGCAAGAAACACAAAAGAAGGAAAGGACCTACAATAACGAACCCAAAACAATGAAGAAAATGGGAATAGGAACACACATATCGATAATTACCTTAAATGTAAATGGACTAAATGCTCCCACCAAAAGACACAGATTGGCTGAATGGATACAAAAACAAGACCCATATATTTGCTGTCTACAAGAGACCCACTTCAGACCTAGAGACACATACAGACTGAAAGTAAGGGGATGGAAAAAGGTATTTCATGCAAGTGGAAACCAAAAGAAAGCTGGAGTAGCAATTCTCATATCAGACAAAATAGACTTTAAAACAAAGACTATTAGAAGAGACAAAGAAGGACACTACATAATGATCAAGGGATCAATCCAAGAGGAAGATATAACAATTGTAAATATTTATGCACCCAACATAGGTGCACCTCAATACATAAGGCAAATACTGACAACCATAAAAGGGGAAATCGACAGTAACACATTCATAGTAGGGGACTTTAACACCCCACTTTCACCCATGGACAGATCATCCAAAATGAAAATAAATAAGGAAACACAAGCTTTAAATGATACATTAAACGAGATGGAGTTAATTGATATTTATAGGACATTCCATCCAAAAACAACAGAATACACATTTTTCTCAAGTGCTCATGGAACATTCTCCAGGATAGATCATATCTTGGGTCACAAATCAAGCCTTGGTAAATTTAAGAAAATTGAAATTGTATCAAGTATCTTTTCTGACCACAACGCCATGAGACTAGATATCAATTACAGGAAAAGATCTGTAAAAAATACAAACACATGGAGGCTAAACAATACACTACTTAATAATGAAGATATCACTGAAGAAATCAAAGAGGAAATCAAAAAATACCTAGAAACAAATGACAATGGAGACACAACGACCCAAAACCTGTGGGATGCTGCAAAAGCAGTTCTAAGGGGGAAGTTTATAGCAATACAAGCCCACCTTAAGAAGCAGGAAGCATCTCGAATAAACAACCTAACCTTGCACCTCAAGCAATTAGAGAAAGAAGAACAAAAAAACCCCAAAGCTAGCAGAAGGAAAGAAATCATAAAAATCAGATCAGAAATAAATGAAAAAGAAATGAAGGAAACAATAGCAAAGATCAATAAAACTAAAAGCTGGTTCTTTGAGAAGATAAACAAAATAGATAAACCACTAGCCAGACTCATCAAGAAAAAAAGGGAGAAGACCCAAATCAATAGAATTAGAAATGAAAAAGGAGAGGTAACAACTGACACTGCAGAAATAAAAGAGATCATGAAAGATTACTACAAGCAACTCTATGCCAATAAAATGGACAATCTGGAAGAAATGGACAAATTCTTAGAGAGGCACAACCTGCCAAGACTGAACCAGGAAGAAATAGAAAATATGAACAGACCAATCACAAGCACTGAAATTGAAACTGTGATTAAAAATCTTCCAACAAAGAAAAGCCCAGGACCAGATGGCTTCACAGGCGAATTCTATCAAACATTTAGAGAAGAGCTAACACCTATCCTTCTCAAACTCTTCCAAAATATAGCAGAGGGAGGAACACTCCCAAACTCCTTCTATGAGGCCACCATCACCTTGATACCAAAACCAGACAAGGATGTCACAAAGAAAGAAAACTACAGGCCAATATCACTGATGAACATAGATGCAAAAATCCTCAACAAAATACTAGCAAACAGAATCCAACAGCACATTAAAAAGATCATACACCATGATCAAGTGGGGTTTATTCCAGGAATGCAAGGATTCTTCAATATACGCAAATCTATCAATGTGATAAACCATATTAACAAACTGAAGGAGAAAAACCATATGATCATCTCAATAGATGCAGAGAAAGCTTTTGACAAAATTCAACGCCCATTTATGATAAAAACCCTGCAGAAAGTAGGCATAGAGGGAACTTTCCTCAACATAATAAAGGCCATATATGACAAGCCCACAGCAAACATCATCCTCAATGGTGAAAAACTGAAAGCATTTCCACTAAGATCAGGAACAAGACAAGGTTGCCCACTCTCACCACTCTTATTCAACATAGTTTTGGAAGTTTTAGCCACAGCAATCAGAGAAGAAAAGGAAATAAAAGGAATCCAAATCGGAAAAGAAGAAGTAAAGCTGTCACTGTTTGCAGATGACATGATCCTATACATAGAGAACCCTAAAGATGCTACCAGAAAACTACTAGAGCTAATCAATGAATTTGGTAAAGTGGCAGGATACAAAATTAATGCACAGAAATCTCTGGCATTCCTATATACTAATGATGAAAAATCTGAAAGTGAAATCAAGAAAACACTCCCATTTACCATTGCAACAAAAAGAATTAAATATCTAGGAATAAACCTACCTAAGGAGACAAAAGATCTGTATGCAGAAAATTATAAGACACTGATGAAAGAAATTAAAGATGATACAAATAGATGGAGAGATATACCATGTTCTTGGATTGGAAGAATCAACATTGTGAAAATGACTCTACTACCGAAAGCAATCTATAGATTCAATGCAATCCCTATCAAACTACCACTGGCATTTTTCACAGAACTAGAACAAAAAATTTTGCAATTTGTATGGAAACACAAAAGACCCCGAATAGCCAAAGCAATCTTGAGAACAAAAGAAGGAACTGGAGGAATCAGGCTCCCAGACTTCAGACTATACTACAAAGCTACAGTTATCAAGACAGTATGGTACTGGCACAAAAACAGAAAGATAGATCAATGGAACAGGATAGAAAGCCCAGAGATAAACCCACGCACATATGGTCACCTTATCTTTGACAAAGGAGGCAGAAATGTACAGTGGAGAAAGGACAGCCTATTCAATAAGTGGTGCTGGGAAAACTGGACAGCTACATGTAAAAGTATGAAATTAGATCACTCCCTAACACCGTACACAAAAATAAGCTCAAAATGGATTAAAGACCTAAATGTAAGGCCAGAAACTATCAAACTCTTAGAGGAAAACATAGGCAGAACACTCTATGACATAAATCACAGCAAGGTCCTTTTTGACCCACCTCCTAGAGAAATGGAAATAAAAAGAAGAGTAAACAAATGGGACCTAATGAAACTTAAAAGCTTTTGCGCAGCAAAGGAAACCATAAAGAAGACCAAAAGACAACCCTCAGAATGGGAGAAAATATTTGCAAATGAAGCAACTGACAAAGGATTGATCTCCAAAATTTATAAGCAGCTCATGCAGCTTAATAACAAAAAAACAAACAACCCAATCCAAAAATGGGCAGAAGACCTAAATAGACATTTCTCCAAAGAAGATATACAGAGTGCCAACAAACACATGAAAGAATGCTCAACATCACTAATCATGAGAGAAATGCAAATCAAAACTACAATGAGATATCATCTCACACCAGTCAGAATGGCCATCATCAAAAAATCTAGAAACAATAAATGCTGGAGAGGGTGTGGAGAAAAGGGAACCCTCTTACACTGTTGGTGGGAATGTAAATTGATACAGCCACTGTGGAGAACAGTATGGAGGTTCCTTAAAAAGCTACAAATAGAACTACCATATGACCCAGCAATCCCACTACTGGGCATATACCCTGAGAAAACCATAATTCAAAAAGAGTCATGTACCAAAATGTTCATTGCAGCTCTATTTACAATAGCCCAGAGATGGAAACAACCTAAGTGTCCATCATCGGATGAATGGATAAAGAAGATGTGGCACATATATACAATGGAATATTACTCAGCCATAAAAAGAGACGAAATTGAGCTATTTGTAATGAGGTGGATAGACCTAGAGTCTGTCATACAGAGTGAAGTAAGTCAGAAAGAGAGAGACAAATACCGTATGCTAACACATATATATGGAATTTAAAAAAAAAAATGTCATGAAAAACCTAGGGGTGAAACAGGAATAAAGACACAGACTTACTAGAGAATGGACTTGAGGCTATGGGGAGGGGGAAGGGTAAACGGTGACAAAGCGATAAAGAGGCATGGACATATATACACTACCAAACGTAAGGTAGATAGCTAGTGGGAAGCAGCCGCATAGCACAGGGAGATCAGCTCGGTGCTTTGTGACCGCCTGGAGGGGTGGGATAGGGAGGGTGGGAGGGAGGGAGACGCAAGCGGGAAGAGATATGGGAATATATGTATATATGTAACTGATTCATTTTGTTGTGAAGCTGAAACTAACATACCATTGTAAAGCAATTATACTCCAATAAAGATGTTAAAAAAAAAAATAAAATAAAATAAAATAAAATAAAAAAATAAAAAAAAAAAAAAAAAAAAAAAAAATGTGTGACTGGAAACACACTTAGTGGCATGTGTGACACACACTAGTTATGCTACCGTAGGTCGTTCTTGGAAACTGAAGCCTTGGTTTTGAGAGATCATCAAAACCAGTACAATGGTTGCCATGTTTCTCCTTGTTCAGCCTGGTGACCAACCCGGTAGAGAGAGCTCCATCCTTTCCCACAGGACCCCAACTGTGGGTACGTAGAGGGAAGCGGTTATGTCTCCCTTAAGGCACCTTTTTCTTTTCCTTTCTACTTTTGTCTTCATTAATCTTCATCCAACTGACCTTTCTAAATTTTACAGAAAACAAAACCATTTCTCCATGGATTCAGATACTACCCCAAGTTAATATTCCAACCAAGTTCTTGTTCTTCCGGGTCTCATCACCAGAAATTGCTGAGCCTAACTCTACTCTAGTTTCTAGGATCACTCATTTTCTCATTTCTCCCTTCTCCTTTTAGTTCAGAGTCTTGTCAATTTAGTTCCTTCCCTAACCACAACTTATAGTACGGTGGCACAGCAAAGTGATGAAAGTCTAGACGGTCTGGTTTTAATCCCGGGTTTTGCCACCTACTTACTGTGTGGCATTAGGCAAGCTCTTCAACGTCTCTGGGCCTCAGTTGCCCCCAGAAGAGTGAACATTATGAATATTCCCTACCTCTAGGGTTGCCATTATGAGGAATAAGTGAGTTAATATTTGGTAAGCCCTTAGAATAGTACTTGTTATAGTCTAAGCACTACAGTTGTGCTTGTTAATAATAATAAATGAAATTCCCAGCGTATAACTTACTCAACATTCTGTCATAACTTTGAAGTGTTGGTCTATCTGTTGGCTCACGTTGCAGGTAAATGAGTCGAGGCATGGGCTGAGGCATTGCTATCACTGGGTGGTGTGTTCCCAGAACTTGGAACAGCGGTGTGAAATGGGTAGTGGTTCTATTGGAGACAGGGCAGACTGGAAAATGACAGCCTGGGAAGGAGGTGTGGTGTCCATAGCTTTGGTGTTAGAGGTGCTGCCTGCTGAAGCACCAGTGCCGGCCTAAGCCGTAAATGGGGTGCTGGGGTAAAGAGGAGCAGGATGGAAGATGACAGCGTGGGAAGGAGGTGTGGTGTCCATAGGTTCGGGGTCTGACGGGCTTCCTGCTGAAGCACCGATGCCCGGCAGGGCTGTAAATGGGGTGCTGGGAAAAACAGGAGCAGAATGGAAGATGACAGCGTGTGAAGGTGGTGTGGTGTCCATAGGTTCGGGGTCTGACGTGCTTCCTGCTGAAGCACCGATGCCCGCCAGGGCCGTAAATGGGGTGGTCGGGAAAACAGGAGCAGAACGGAAGATGACAGCGTGTGAAGGTGGTGTGGTGTCCATAGGTTCGGGGTCTGACGGGCTTCCTGCTGAAGCACCGATGCCCGCCAGGGACATAAATGGGGTGGTCGGGAAAACAGGAGCAGAATGGAAGATGACAGCGTGTGAAGGTGGTGTGGTGTCCATAGGTTCGGGGTCTGACGTGCTTCCTGCTGAAGCACCGATGCCCGCCAGGGCCGTAAATGGGGTGGTCGGGAAAACAGGAGCAGAATGGAAGATGACAGCGTGTGAAGGTGGTGTGGTGTCCATAGGTTCGGGGTCTGACGTGCTTCCTGCTGAAGCACCGATGCCCGCCAGGGCCGTAAATGGGGTGCTGGGGAAAACAGGAGCAGAATGGGAGAGGACAGCGTGTGAAGGAGGTGTGGTGTCCATAGCTTCCATATTAGAGGTACTGCCTGCCTTATCTGAGAGCAGAGAATGAAAGTGGGAGAACCTCTTCCTAGATTCTAACTCCTCTGAATTTATAGCACTGGCTCTGCCTGGCTTTATGACATATCCATTGTACGTGTCACAGAGAAAGTGCAGGCGGGGCAGGGGGTGATGCAGGGGTCACATGCAAGCCCAGCTGCTGGCTTAACCCCGGCCCAAAGGCAAAGGGCAGGGCCCCTTCTGGACTTTCTAGTGGCTGGGACTTCTGGCTGTGGGTGGCAGGTGTTTGGCACCAGATGGGCCACCATGCGGAGACTGTTGGGGACTGTGGAAGCCTCCTCCAGAGCTCACCCTGCCTGGCGACTGGCTCTGCAGGCCCCTCAGCCCTGCGTATGTATCGGCCAGGCCTTCCCCACCACGGGGCCCAGAGGCCAGAGCCTGCTCAGACCTGAGGGCAGGAGGCAGCCAGAGCTTACCAGGGTGTGGGCCACCTCGTCCGCAGACCTCCCCAGCTCTTCTGCGAGACCTGGAGACAGGATCGCCTTCTCCAGGGCTGCTCAGCTGCCAGCATCACCATGAGCCAGGTGGCCAAGGTTTCTGAGCAGGAGATGCAGAGCCCTGATCCGACTGGATGCTGCAGCCCACGATGTCCCTTCCTGGCAGATAGGTTCTTTCTTCACTTCTGTTTTGAAATTTGGTAAAAGAACATTTAAACCTTGGCCTGTCCTTCAGGGTATATAGATGGTAGTGGCTTAGCCGGGATTCAATCCAAGCCTGTGTGATTCCAGAGCTTGTGCTCTGGACTGTGGTGCCTCCTTATCGTATATGCTTCATGTGTTACTTGTTTTTCTTTTTTTCTTGTAGTCCTTATGGTACTTAGCCCTAAGTGCCATACCTGTAACGAACAGCTACACTGCCCTGTAGGAGGTCTTCTTTTGTTCAACGCATGAATTGGTCATCCACCACACTGTGTTCTAATCTCAGAAGATACAGGTCAGGGAGCACCAGTTGTCAGCATGGCACCATTCCATATTTCTAACTGAGGCTTGAAGCCCGTATTTTCCCTTTGTCTAGTTTGAAGGATCCAGATATGTAAAGATGATATTCTAGATAAATCATGGTCTATCCTGAAAGAAATTCACCAGTGAATTGTTCCATATGGATTAGAAGCCAGCTTCTCTGGCCTTCCTGGAGTATATCCAGTAAGGCGTCTCATTCATGTCTAGAAAGCAAATATATCATTTATTGCAACTTCAGCGTGGAGCGATGTATTGGTATAAAGTACGATCAACACAATTTGGTCATTGTGAGTATGACAGCTGGGTCCACTCTTTACTACCCATATGTAACTCTAGGGATTCTTATGCCCAAGAGAGGAGACGTACTCTTGGCTGTCTAGGACAAGGGAAGCATGTGTTGTTATTCAGGAGCTGGAAGCTTCAGCATGACAGGTAGGAATTGAACAATCCTGGTCTACACATCACTTGACCTTGCTTAAAACTTGTTTCTTTGGCTTGCTTCATTGGAGTGTTTTCTCCCTCCTGGGGCTGACATTGTCTGTTATGTATCACGCATGTGACATGTAGAAGTTTCAGAACCCAAAATCATATAGATCAGTAAAAATGTATATATATATATAAACCTATTGAAACTCATACTGGGCATAATTCATATATTCCAAAATCAGTTTGACCCTCTGCTCTTGAGATTCTTTTTATGGTATGTCCCAGCAAATCTGGGCTTCCATCCCCAATAAATTTTGGGGTTGGAGGACACAAAAGCTTTTGCTCAGACCTAAATTCTGTCTGAAAACAAGGGAAATATTATAAGCCCTTTGTAACCTCTCCAAGAGCAGAAATGATTTACAGCTGTGGCATTGAACCATAATTCCTCGATCTCATTTGAGAAGAGTCCAGTTAGAAACAGTGTCTTGATTTTTGTTTCTTTTGTTTCTTCCCTGTTTTCTTGTCTTGCTTGCCAACAATCCATTGTAATTCATGAGTTAGTATGGCAGCAGGCTGAGTGTTCCCTGGAGCTCATTAAATGAAGTGTTTTTCCTAAAATGACGTTTGTCTCCTTGTTTTCAGCCCCTCTTCTTTCCTCTGCCCTTTACTATAACCAGAGCTCAGCAAAAGCTGAGTGACTTTGTGCAGACCTTACTTAGGTTCAGCCTTTTTTTCTTCATAATTTCATTCATGGCTCCTCCATTTCATTGCTTGCCTTCTCGACATGTGTTGAAATCTTTCTGTGGTTGACGACTTCCAGAATATCTTGGCTTTTATTGGTTGATTAATTTTGGTATTTCTACAGTTTTATTTAGACATGGTTTCAGGAGGAACAGAAAGTAAATATATTTCCTAGTCTGCCATCTTGAGCTGAAAATCCCTGTGGATTTTAGCATCCAATGTTCCCATGGGAAAACACCCAACCATGGCCTTAATAGATGTAACACTCAAGATTTCAGCTTTTGTTGAGCAATCACTAAGGATTTCATATGTGGTCATTTCTAATGGGGAAATAATAACTATCTCATGACGTTGATTTGAGGATTAAATTAGATAATGAACATGAAAATGCTTTCTAAGATTTAAAAATCAGTCAAAATGTTTTTTGTTATTATTTGATTTGTTGCTATTTCAACTTCACTTGACAGTTGTTTATGACCTTGCGTATGTGAGAAAATGTCCTCTGGGTTATTTTTCTGAAAGCCAGAATGTATTTTTCAATAGCTCAATGGAACTGGCATCATTTGTGAAGGTTAAGGGTGAAGGGGTAAATGTTTCTTGACACCTATCACTTTACAGTGTTTTCAGGAACTAACTGACTCATGTATTCCTCTTCCAAATTTGGTTGAGGACCTCCTACCAGCCACATGCTTTACGTCAGGTGTTGGAAAGCATTTTCTGGATTTGAAATATCTTAGGCTTTGTGGGCCATATACAGTTTCTGTAGCTTCTCCTCCTCTTTCCTCTTCAACAAGCTTTCTAAACGTGAGAACCATTATTAGCTCACAGTCCCACAGATCCAGGCTGAGAGCCTGATTTGATTCGTGGGCATTATTTGCCAATTGCTGCTCTGCGTGTTCACTGAGGAGGGGGAGCATGTTTGAGTAATCATTTCTTTGAATCAACTGTTGGTCTTCTGGGGCTTGTCCTTGCTCTCCTACAGTCTCTAATCAGCATGGCATCCAGAGAGATCTTGTTAAAACATAAGTCAGATCATGTCACTCAAATTTCTTCAGTGGCTTCTTCACAGAAAATGCAAAGTCCTCAGAGTGCCTCCACAGACCTAGAAATCTGGGCCTCTGTTTCCTCTCTGACTGTTTCGTTCTCCTCTCCAATTTGCTCGCTCTGTTTTCCACATGCTGACATCCTTTCTGCTCCTTGGATACTCCAAACCTACTCTTGCCTCATTGACTTTCTGCCGCACGCCAGCCGAAGAAAGAGGATTTCACCGCCCAGGGTCAGAAGGGAAGGGGTGAGGACCTGAAGTAGCACTGACGAATGGGGTCAGAAGCCCATGGGGTCAGAAGGCTGCAATGAGAAGCCTACTCACCGCAACAAAGAATAGACCCCCGCTCGCCGAAACTAGAGAAAGCTCGCATGCAGCAATGAAGACCCAATACAGCCAAAAATAAATAAATAAAACATAAAGTATAGAATCTTAAAAAAGCAACAAAAAATCTATAAAGAATATTACGAGAATAGAATCACAGGCCAGTTTCTCCTTTGAATATGCATGCAAAATGTGTAAAGAGAAGCACAAACTGTATCCATGGTATGTAAAACAATCATATATCAGAATCAAAGTAGCTTTATTCTGGCAATGCAAGGTTGCTTTAATGTCCAAACATGAAACTGATCCCAGGAATGAATTAGAGTGGGGAAAGAAGTCATTTAAAACTGAAATCTTGGGACTTCCCTGGTGGTCCAGTATTTAGAACATGACGCTTTCACTGCTGGGGCCCTGGGGTCCAATCCCAGGTCAGGGAACTAAGATCCTGCAAGACATGAGGCAGGGCCCCGAAAAAAACAAAAAAAGGAAAGAAAGAAGTCTTAACCAGGAGACGCACAAGATCGAATAAACATAACAGATAACACCTTATGAAAAGTAGGTGAAGATTATGGAATATTCTAACATTTAAAACAAAAAGAAAGTTTTAAAGATTCAAAAGGATGTGACAAATATTGTACATCGGCAAAAATGAAATGAAATAAAATATAAAAATGATGGGAACCCAAAATTCCAGATGCCCAAGTCCTGTCTCTGAAGAGTCTCATTCAATGGGTTCAGGATTTCCTCTATATTTAAAAACCTGCAGGTGATTCTGGTATGATTCACAGACACAATGTAAAGCTTCTCTTTTACAGGAAAGAATGCCAGATTATTTTGTTATCTTATAGTTATACTAACAGGTTGTACTATTGACGGATAAGTCTGCTGTCAAAATGCACCCCCACTAGGGGTAAAAAAGGAACTAGTAGTCTCTACTGCTACTTGGTGGCAACATGCATGTATTGCAAGGGCAATTATTGTAACAGTCCAAATTAGTGGAACATTTTAGAATTGGAAGACTACATACAGATCATCTAGTCAAGCTTCCAACTATTAAAGTTGTGAAAACTAAGGCCCATATAAATGACATGATTTATCTCCAAAGAGCATTAGTGAAAGTATGAAATAAAAAATATCTCTGAACTTTTAATTTAGTGCCGTTTTTATTAATCTCAAGTATTAGCTTAAACTTGAGTGTGACAGATTTGGGATTGAATTCTTGCTCACGTTTACTGGTTGCGTGCCTTTTAGTAAGTTACTAAAACACTTTTCTTAAAAATAGACGTATTTATTTATTTATCTTTGGCTGCCTAGGCTCTTCGTTGCTGTGCGCGGGCTTTCTCTAGTTGCGGTGAGCGGGGGCTACTCTTTGTTGCAGTACGCGGGCTTCTCATTGTGGTGGCTTCTCGTTGTTGCTGAGCACGGGGTCTAGGTGCGTGGGCTTCAGTAGCTGTGGTTCACGGGCTCTAGCACGCAGGCTCAGTAGTTGTGGCACATGGTCTTAGTTGCTCCGTGGCATGTGGGATCTTCCCGGACCAGGGCTCAAACGTGTGTCCCGTGCACTGGCAGGTGGATCCTTAACCACCGCGCCAACAGGGAAGCCCTACTAATACACTTTTAACTTTGCTTTTCACGTATGTAAAACGGTGAGCCTTGACTGATATAGAATATGAGATAACCCAGCACTGTTCTTAACACATATATGTAGTTAAAATTTTTTGGCTCTCATCCCACTTAAACAGCCTCTATCCCCTTAATAATGAATGTGTCTTTCAGCTAGCAGAGCGCCCCAGAGCTGACCACATTCTGGCAAGAGATATAGGATTCTTTTTCTTACTGGGGGTTCTTTATACCTGATATTTGAAGCGCACTTAAACTTGAACAACTCTTGTTTATACTGTATTAATGGATTTGATGGATGAATTTTAGAAAGTAATATGCAGGAATTGAGCTGCCTTACTCTCAAGAAATATAATTCGATAGTGGTGGCTAGAACGATAAACAGTGTTTGGACAGGGAGTCCATATTGGATGTGAACTTCCTGTACTCCCATTCGTCTATTAAGAATAAATGGAATCCTTTCAAAATGTGTTCTAAAGGGCAGTTATTTCTTTCTGCCTCATTTAAGTTACCTGCAAGAAAAAGACAATCTCCTGCATCCTTGTTTAATAGGCTTTTAACATAAAGCAGATAATTTTTTGCAACATTTCCCAAACTTTTCGTTATCCAATTGGCTGAGGCTTCTCAACGATTATCATTTCACAACAATATCTCCATCTTCAGCTTCTTTCAATGAATTGGCCTAATAGATGTGCCATTAAAACAGAGCTTCACTCTCAACGTAGTTTTAATTTTGTATTCAAAGGGTATGAAGGATTCAGCCATAACAGTGAGTGGATTTCTGATACATGCTACATGATGGATGCAACTAATTGAAAGGAGTCAGGCATGAAAGGCTACATATTGTATGGTTCCATTTATATGAAATGTCCAGCAGTGGCAAATCCATACACACAGAAAAGATTCTACATTAGTGGTTGCCAGGGGTTTGGAAGAGAGGGAAATAGGGAATGACTCCTTAAAATGGGTGTAGGTTTCCTCTTGGTTGATGAAAATGTTTTGCAGCTAGGCAGTGGTGATAGTTGCACAACATTGTGACAGTAGTAAATTCCACTGAATGGTACGGTGAATTGTAAAATGATCCAAATGGTGGATTTTGTGTTATGTTCCTTTTACTACAATAAAAAGGAGAAAGAATTCGGGAAAGACTTAGAGTTTGGGAAACTAAGGTGAACTGGTCAAGAAAAAGACAGCTCTATTGTTCAGTTTTCTCTCAGCTCTCCCAGTGCATTAATCCTCAGCCAAAAGTAGCCTGAACTTGTAGATGATAGTCATTCAACACAGTCCAGGGAAAAGTAAATAAAATAAAACCCAACTCTTCTTCTTTAGCACATGTAGGAAAGGTTAGCTTGCTGCTCAGCCACGTGGACATTCATGAAGACGTTTCACTTTAGGTGTCCTCTACTTCAGTACTTTACTCACTTGAGCTCATTCACACATGTAGGCAACAGCATTCCTTAATTCGATGGAATCTGCAGCACTGGTTGTGATCGGTCTCATGGAAAGAAAAGGAAAGGTGGCGCGGAAGCCAAGGGAAGAGATTTTCAAGACAGAGACGTTGTTTAAGATCTGACTCGGCTTGGCGGTCACAAAGATAAGGATTGAGAAGTAGTGCCCTGGACTTGTCAACGGAGAAATCATTGGGGGCTTCAAGGAGATCAGTTTCGCGAGAGTAGTGGGGCAGAAACCAGACCGCAGTGTGGATGGGAGGGGAGAAATGGGGGGCAAGTCAAGAAATTGATGGCAAAGGGAAAGAAGGGAGGGGTGGATAGGAGGACAGGAGAATGGAATGGAGGAGAGCATTTCCTTGTGGCTCTTTAATATGGCTGGGAGGGGCCAACAGAGAAGGAGAGCGTGAAGATGTAGGAAGAGGGGGTGGCATCCCGAGCCCAAGGAGGACTGGCCCCTGTCTTCAGCTCCCACCAGCTGGATGTTCCCTCCCTCTAGCTTTCCACGTAGGCTGTGGAAGTTGCCCCTTGCCTCCTTGGATCAGCCACCCTTGATTCGTTCGTCCTTTTCTTATTTCTCAGCACATCTGGGTCATACGTTATGTGAAGACAAACAAATCACCACTGATGCTTAATTTTCTTGAAAAATCCCCAGGCAGGTACCATTTTGGAGAACTACATATTGTGCCTCAGCAAGCCAAAGTAGCCCATATTTCCTCTCTCATTGGGAGAGATTGCTGTTTCTTGGAGAACCTGATGAAGAGGGTGACTCGCACTTAGGAATAACGTTGCTTGAAAAGTGCAAAAGGTGAGGTAGTTTGGCTCTGAGGGGCCTCTGAGGCCTGAGACTTCCTGAGAGATGGCAGACTCACAGCTCCCATTTCCCTCTGACCCTGGGCTATGAGCTCATCAAATGAGATGGTAAATAAAGTCACTGACATGGTTTAAAGGATAATTTAGTTCTCTCTTGTTCACTCAGAGCAAATTGAATGGAATTTGCATACAACATATGGATGAAATATCCATACGATGGGGCTTGACCATATCCTCATGGTTCCCCTTCCCTTTTCTACATCTGGCCCCTTTAGCTCTGCAGACTTAACCCCACACCATCAGTCCACCCAGTCGGTCCGCTGAACGTCTCTTGCTCCTTCGCATCTGGTCGTTGTCGTCACCTTGTTCTCCACTACCGCCTCCTGCGGTAGCTGTTAGGTCCAGGGAGGTTGGTTCACTGTGAGCAAGTAACTGTCAACTCCATGGACAGGTGGAAGTGACTTGGCAGCCGGGATTTGCCCATCCTGAGTTCATTATACCCATGAGGGTCAAGGAGAATGGGGATGCAGCTGGTCTGCAGAGCCCCGGCAGTTCTGAGACACATGCTCCTGGATCCACACGTTGCTCCATACCCAGCCTTGCCTTGCTTTGTTCTCTGTCTTGACTCCATCCAGGTTTCTGCTCTCCTTGTCCCTTTGGGGAGGGAGGCCAGTACCAGCCCAGGTGTAGTCCCCCAAAGCTTCCTACTTCCAAGCGTCACGTAGGCTTGTACATCCCCTTGCTTGGGTTGCCCTGGCATTCGTGCCAACAAGTTGAGTGGTTTATGCCCTAGGCTCTCTCTTCTGGCAAGAATGTGCCTGAAAATCTCCATCTCTGGTTTGGTGGCCCCCAAAAATTCCCAGTCAGTTTTGGTGAGGGGACACTTGGTGACAGTGTTGTCTTTCGAAATGAGTAGTTCCGTTACCGACAATACTTTGCTCCCCATACATTATTTATAAGGTTTCCCTGTTTGTATGTGCAAACTATTTGTGTGTATATTTGGAGAAATACATTGTACAGCCCTCTTTTTTATTTCTTCCACACACCCTAGAGATGTCATAGAGGCAGTAAATATGTCCAACTTTTTGAGAAATTGGAACAATCAAGACTTACCTGTATGGAATGCTGTTAATGATGTCAATTCCCGCGACAGTACCTTTCATCTGACACACTTAGGGACTGTTAACAGATTAAAAGCAGTAAGAGACACGGATAGAGAGAATTTTCATTATCTTGTGCTCTGAAATCTTGGATTTTCATTGGTTTCAATGGGCCTGAAATTGTATTTTCTTTAGTAGGCACATAGAAGCCTCTAGCGGTATTCTTAATAAAGCAAGGTGAGTTATAAGCAATCATCTGATGGAGGGTAAATGTACCACAGTCCAGTTTAAGAAAAATACAATATAAAAGTCTTACCATGGAAGAAAATCTTTATATGATCTTTAGAAAAAACAAAGCTTCAAGAAACATAAAGACATGACACCATATTCAGTTTAAAGTCAGTGACTTGTAAGCAAGGCAAAGCAAAGACAGTCTGATTAAGACCGTTGCATTGTTCTGGCATTTTTTAGGTCTCACCCATTTCTGTGGCCTTTTTAGAACCTAAGCTTCTAGGGCACAGAGAACTTCATCTTGACGTAGGGCTGAGCAAATGCACGGAGCATTTCTCAATAAGTAGGCATTAAATTCTTAGTCCAGAAGGAGCCTTGAGATGCCCTCTCTTTACTCCTTGGTAGAACTGTTTTAACCATCCCCTGAAAACAGATTTTTTTCTTTAAATCTCAAAATTCAGAGATTCCACAATCAGAAGTTACTTCTCATTATTGCCTTGTGGTCTGCTGTGGGCATCTGTCGAATGGTGTGAACTCTGCGTGGGGAGCCTGGCCTACCCTCCAGGCCCACGGTTTGGGCTGTGGTGGTGCCATGCTGTGCTCAGGGGCCTTCTTTTTTGGAAGTCTGGGCTCCAGTGAGCCTTGGTCGTGTTCTTTTATGGAACCTTGGGTGCTAGACCACTCTGACCCTCAGTCTCATTTGCAGGTTCTGGGGAGGATTAAATGAGCTCATGGGATATCCAGGTGACTGAGGCAGAGTCGGCTCGGGATGAATCTTTGCTTCGTTTTCATTAGCTGCGGAGAAGACGATGACAGCTTGGTGCCTCTCCAACTTTAATATGGGTATGCCTCTCTTGGGGATCTTGTTAAATGCAGGCTGGTATGCAGTAGTTCTGGGTGGGGCCTGGATTCTGTGCTTCTAACAAGCTCCTAGGTGAGGGTGACGCTGAGGGCAAGGGTTTGGCACCTGTGTTTCTCCCTTTCTGGAAGAGCAGGATGTCTGCCCCACCCCCACCCCGAGAGGAGAAAACATCCGCAATGTGACTACTAGGAACCAGCTTCCCTCACATGCAAGGGTCCTGTACCACTGCTCCCAACCATTCCGTCTGAGGCGCAGCAAGCCAAAACACTGAAATGCTGAGGTTTGCAGCAAAGAGGAGGTTTATTCACAGGGCAGCCAAGCGAGGACGTGACGTGACAATAGGTCTCAAATCCGCCTCCCCAAAGGCAAGGGGCTTTGGGTATCTGTGGGGTAAAGAATAAAGAAGCAGGGCAGTATGAGGCATGGGGAGCATGAGGAAAGGTGATTGGAAAAACGTGTGCTCATCATTGTTCTGAGCTGGCCTAACTAGGCTACAGGCCTCAGCACATTCTCAGGCTGGCCTAACTAGGCTACAGGCCTCAGCACATTCTCAGGCTGGAGTTTTCGGCCCTCTGATGGCAGGAGGTCAAAAGGCACTTGCCCGGGTGGAAGATCGGTGGTCCTCTCCACTCTAAACCAGCTCAGCCTAACCAGGCACAGCTGATTCCAAGTTCCTGGAGGATCACGGGGCAAACATCTTATTGCTTATGCTACATGCTACTTGGAGGACGTGCAGGTGTTCAAGCTACCTTGATGAGTGAAGACCGGGATTTGACTAATCATGACACCTTGTTTCACCTCCAGGCGAGCAGAAGAGAGCTGTAGGCTGAGTCTGGCTCCTAGCACCTGGAATTGGAGGCAGGTGGTTTAAAAACGGGCTTTCCCACCCTCTGTGTGATATAAGGTAGATAGATTATTGAACCTTCCTGTGCCTGTTTCTCCACAAGCAGCATGGGGACACTCAGAGTCCCTCTCTTGGGGGCTGTTATGGGGGTTCAGTGAGATATAGATGCATGCACGGGCACACGGGAGACACCCAGTGTGTGTTCCCTTCGTGCTTATTTTTATTAGGACACCAGTATTGTTAGAAGATTTCTGGTTTGGACAACAAATTAGATAGGTGGTCATTGCTATAGTTTATGCGAGAGCAATTCACATTGCCATTTGCAAAAAAGTAGTTGGTTGTCCAGTGGGGATTATAAACATCCGTTTAACATGAGCTACTGAACAGATAGTTCACACAGTAAGTACTTTATTTAAAATCAATTCTCTTTGTTTTCTTAAGCAATTGTTAACCCCCAATTTCGTGAGTACTACCAAGTAAGTCACTTGAAAATCATCTAGAGCAATCTATTTCACTTAGCAAGCCTAAAGCTATAGTTCAACCATTTTATTGACTGTTCTATGACAAAAATTACTCTAAACAGCTATTCCCTGGATAAGTAATCAGCTAAAGCTAGTTTGACTGACTAAATCGATTTACTGAGTTAATAAGCCAGTTGTTTTAGAATAGGTCGAATTCATATTTCTCATCCATTCTGCATTAAACTGTTTCCCATTCGTACATACCCACATTCCTACTTCTGTGCTGTAGGGCTTGGCTGAACTACACCTGCCTTCAGTGAAACTTTTCTCTCCTGCACAATTGGAGATAATTTTAGTCTCGTGACTCCCACGGGGTTACCTCTGTTGTGACACTTGACTCTTTGGTGGCATATTTTATTTGAAAAAGCCTTCCGTTACTCCGGGCACGTCAAACAGTAAATGCTTTCTCTTCGTAAACCTGCATAACAATTTTCTGAACTCTTCTGCTCTGGGCAAGATTCATCAGTACACCAGGCAAACATAGTGAAAGAGGAGACAGTACTTGTGTTGCATTCAATTGGGTCTTGATACCTAAGTGTGACTCTTAACCAAGGATTATGCAGTAGTTAAGGACACAGATTCAAGTTGTTTAGGGTGTGTCCTAAAGTGTCAGTGGCAGAATTTAAGTCTCTACTCTGGAAATTGTAGACCTGAGACAAACTACTTCCCTAAACGTCATTTGCTACGTCTGAGAAAGATAATAGTATCTACCTTGTCGTAGACTGAATAATACCATTGCCCCCAAATGTCCACATTCTACTCTCCAGAACCTGTGAATGTGACCTTAAATGGCAGAAGGCACTTTGCCAGTGGGATGAAAGTAATGGTTCTCAGATGGGAAGATTCTCCTGGACTACCTGGATGGGCCCAAATATAACCACTGGTGTTCTCGTAAGAGAGAGGCAGAGGGAATTTGTACTCCAAAGAGAATGTGATGACGAAGTTGGGGTTGCATTGATGTGGCCAGAAGTGAAGGAATGCTGGCGAGGAAACAAACAGATTCTCGCTTAGAGCCTCTAGAAGGAGGATGGATGGCCCTGTCGACTTCTGGTTTCAGCCCAGGGAAACTGGTTTTGGACCTCTGTCTTGCAGAACCATAAGAAAATAAGTGTGTTGTGTTAGAAGCAAGCACATTTGTAGTCATTTGTTACAGCAGCCATAGGGAACTAATGCCTACCTCATAGGAAGTAGTTCTCCAATTAAAATGTGTGACTGGAAACACACTTAGTGGCATGTGTGACACACACTAGTTATGCTACCGTAGGTCGTTCTTGGAAACTGAAGCCTTGGTTTTGAGAGATCATCAAAACCAGTACAATGGTTGCCATGTTTCTCCTTGTTCAGCCTGGTGACCAACCCGGTAGAGAGAGCTCCATCCTTTCCCACAGGACCCCAACTGTGGGTACGTAGAGGGAAGCGGTTATGTCTCCCTTAAGGCACCTTTTTCTTTTCCTTTCTACTTTTGTCTTCATTAATCTTCATCCAACTGACCTTTCTAAATTTTACAGAAAACAAAACCATTTCTCCATGGATTCAGATACTACCCCAAGTTAATATTCCAACCAAGTTCTTGTTCTTCCGGGTCTCATCACCAGGAATTGCTGAGCCTAACTCTACTCTAGTTTCTAGGATCACTCATTTTCTCATTTCTCCCTTCTCCTTTTAGTTCAGAGTCTTGTCAATTTAGTTCCTTCCCTAACCACAACTTATAGTACGGTGGCACAGCAAAGTGATGAAAGTCTAGACGGTCTGGTTTTAATCCCGGGTTTTGCCACCTACTTACTGTGTGGCATTAGGCAAGCTCTTCAACGTCTCTGGGCCTCAGTTGCCCCCAGAAGAGTGAACATTATGAATATTCCCTACATCTAGGGTTGCCATTATGAGGAATAAGTGAGTTAATATTTGGTAAGCCCTTAGAATAGTACTTGTTATAGTCTAAGCACTACAGTTGTGCTTGTTAATAATAATAAATGAAATTCCAAGCGTATAACTTACTCAACATTCTGTCATAACTTTGAAGTGTTGGTCTATCTGTTGGCTCACGTTGCAGGTAAATGAGTCGAGGCATGGGCTGAGGCATTGCTATCACTGGGTGGTGTGTTCCCAGAACTTGGAACAGCGGTGTGAAATGGGTAGTGGTTCTATTGGAGACAGGGCAGACTGGAAAATGACAGCCTGGGAAGGAGGTGTGGTGTCCATAGCTTTGGTGTTAGAGGTGCTGCCTGCTGAAGCACCAGTGCCGGCCTAAGCCATAAATGGGGTGCTGGGGTAAAGAGGAGCAGGATGGAAGATGACAGCGTGGGAAGGAGGTGTGGTGTCCATAGGTTCGGGGTCTGACGGGCTTCCTGCTGAAGCACCGATGCCCGGCAGGGCCGTAAATGGGGTGCTGGGAAAAACAGGAGCAGAATGGAAGATGACAGCGTGTGAAGGTGGTGTGGTGTCCATAGGTTCGGGGTCTGACGTGCTTCCTGCTGAAGCACCGATGCCCGCCAGGGCCGTAAATGGGGTGGTCGGGAAAACAGGAGCAGAACGGAAGATGACAGCGTGTGAAGGTGGTGTGGTGTCCATAGGTTCGGGGTCTGACGGGCTTCCTGCTGAAGCACCGATGCCCGCCAGGGACATAAATGGGGTGGTCGGGAAAACAGGAGCAGAATGGAAGATGACAGCGTGTGAAGGTGGTGTGGTGTCCATAGGTTCGGGGTCTGACGTGCTTCCTGCTGAAGCACCGATGCCCGCCAGGGCCGTAAATGGGGTGGTCGGGAAAACAGGAGCAGAATGGAAGATGACAGCGTGTGAAGGTGGTGTGGTGTCCATAGGTTCGGGGTCTGACGTGCTTCCTGCTGAAGCACCGATGCCCGCCAGGGCCGTAAATGGGGTGCTGGGGAAAACAGGAGCAGAATGGGAGAGGACAGCGTGTGAAGGAGGTGTGGTGTCCATAGCTTCCATATTAGAGGTACTGCCTGCCTTATCTGAGAGCAGAGAATGAAAGTGGGAGAGCCTCTTCCTAGATTCTAACTCCTCTGAATTTATAGCACTGGCTCTGCCTGGCTTTATGACATATCCATTGTACGTGTCACAGAGAAAGTGCAGGCGGGGCAGGGGGTGATGCAGGGGTCACATGCAAGCCCAGCTGCTGGCTTAACCCCGGCCCAAAGGCAAAGGGCAGGGCCCCTTCTGGACTTTCTAGTGGCTGGGACTTCTGGCTGTGGGTGGCAGGTGTTTGGCACCAGATGGGCCACCATGCGGAGACTGTTGGGGACTGTGGAAGCCTCCTCCAGAGCTCACCCTGCCTGGCGACTGGCTCTGCAGGCCCCTCAGCCCTGCGTATGTATCGGCCAGGCCTTCCCCACCACGGGGCCCAGAGGCCAGAGCCTGCTCAGACCTGAGGGCAGGAGGCAGCCAGAGCTTACCAGGGTGTGGGCCACCTCGTCCGCAGACCTCCCCAGCTCTTCTGCGAGACCTGGAGACAGGATCGCCTTCTCCAGGGCTGCTCAGCTGCCAGCATCACCATGAGCCAGGTGGCCAAGGTTTCTGAGCAGGAGATGCAGAGCCCTGATCCGACTGGATGCTGCAGCCCACGATGTCCCTTCCTGGCAGATAGGTTCTTTCTTCACTTCTGTTTTGAAATTTGGTAAAAGAACATTTAAACCTTGGCCTGTCCTTCAGGGTATATAGATGGTAGTGGCTTAGCCGGGATTCAATCCAAGCCTGTGTGATTCCAGAGCTTGTGCTCTGGACTGTGGTGCCTCCTTATCGTATATGCTTCATGTGTTACTTGTTTTTCTTTTTTTCTTGTAGTCCTTATGGTACTTAGCCCTAAGTGCCATACCTGTAACGAACAGCTACACTGCCCTGTAGGAGGTCTTCTTTTGTTCAACGCATGAATTGGTCATCCACCACACTGTGTTCTAATCTCAGAAGATACAGGTCAGGGAGCACCAGTTGTCAGCATGGCACCATTCCATATTTCTAACTGAGGCTTGAAGCCCGTATTTTCCCTTTGTCTAGTTTGAAGGATCCAGATATGTAAAGATGATATTCTAGATAAATCATGGGCTATCCTGAAAGAAATTCACCAGTGAATTGTTCCATATGGATTAGAAGCCAGCTTCTCTGGCCTTCCTGGAGTATATCCAGTAAGGCGTCTCATTCATGTCTAGAAAGCAAATATATCATTTATTGCAACTTCAGCGTGGAGCGATGTATTGGTATAAAGTACGATCAACACAATTTGGTCATTGTGAGTATGACAGCTGGGTCCACTCTTTACTACCCATATGTAACTCTAGGGATTCTTATGCCCAAGAGAGGAGACGTACTCTTGGCTGTCTAGGACAAGGGAAGCATGTGTTGTTATTCAGGAGCTGGAAGCTTCAGCATGACAGGTAGGAATTGAACAATCCTGGTCTACACATCACTTGACCTTGCTTAAAACTTGTTTCTTTGGCTTGCTTCATTGGAGTGTTTTCTCCCTCCTGGGGCTGACATTGTCTGTTATGTATCACGCATGTGACATGTAGAAGTTTCAGAACCCAAAATCATATAGATCAGTAAAAATGTATATATATATATAAACCTATTGAAACTCATACTGGGCATAATTCATATATTCCAAAATCAGTTTGACCCTCTGCTCTTGAGATTCTTTTTATGGTATGTCCCAGCAAATCTGGGCTTCCATCCCCAATAAATTTTGGGGTTGGAGGACACAAAAGCTTTTGCTCAGACCTAAATTCTGTCTGAAAACAAGGGAAATATTATAAGCCCTTTGTAACCTCTCCAAGAGCAGAAATGATTTACAGCTGTGGCATTGAACCATAATTCCTCGATCTCATTTGAGAAGAGTCCAGTTAGAAACAGTGTCTTGATTTTTGTTTCTTTTGTTTCTTCCCTGTTTTCTTGTCTTGCTTACCAACAATCCATTGTAATTCATGAGTTAGTATGGCAGCAGGCTGAGTGTTCCCTGGAGCTCATTAAATGAAGTGTTTTTCCTAAAATGACGTTTGTCTCCTTGTTTTCAGCCCCTCTTCTTTCCTCTGCCCTTTACTATAACCAGAGCTCAGCAAAAGCTGAGTGACTTTGTGCAGACCTTACTTAGGTTCAGCCTTTTTTTCTTCATAATTTCATTCATGGCTCCTCCATTTCATTGCTTGCCTTCTCGACATGTGTTGAAATCTTTCTGTGGTTGACGACTTCCAGAATATCTTGGCTTTTATTGGTTGATTAATTTTGGTATTTCTACAGTTTTATTTAGACATGGTTTCAGGAGGAACAGAAAGTAAATATATTTCCTAGTCTGCCATCTTGAGCTGAAAATCCCTGTGGATTTTAGCATCCAATGTTCCCATGGGAAAACACCCAACCATGGCCTTAATAGATGTAACACTCAAGATTTCAGCTTTTGTTGAGCAATCACTAAGGATTTCATATGTGGTCATTTCTAATGGGGAAATAATAACTATCTCATGACGTTGATTTGAGGATTAAATTAGATAATGAACATGAAAATGCTTTCTAAGATTTAAAAATCAGTCAAAATGTTTTTTGTTATTATTTGATTTGTTGCTATTTCAACTTCACTTGACAGTTGTTTATGACCTTGCGTATGTGAGAAAATGTCCTCTGGGTTATTTTTCTGAAAGCCAGAATGTATTTTTCAATAGCTCAATGGAACTGGCATCATTTGTGAAGGTTAAGGGTGAAGGGGTAAATGTTTCTTGACACCTATCACTTTACAGTGTTTTCAGGAACTAACTGACTCATGTATTCCTCTTCCAAATTTGGTTGAGGACCTCCTACCAGCCACATGCTTTACGTCAGGTGTTGGAAAGCATTTTCTGGATTTGAAATATCTTAGGCTTTGTGGGCCATATACAGTTTCTGTAGCTTCTCCTCCTCTTTCCTCTTCAACAAGCTTTCTAAACGTGAGAACCATTATTAGCTCACAGTCCCACAGATCCAGGCTGAGAGCCTGATTTGATTCGTGGGCATTATTTGCCAATTGCTGCTCTGCGTGTTCACTGAGGAGGGGGAGCATGTTTGAGTAATCATTTCTTTGAATCAACTGTTGGTCTTCTGGGGCTTGTCCTTGCTCTCCTACAGTCTCTAATCAGCATGGCATCCAGAGAGATCTTGTTAAAACATAAGTCAGATCATGTCACTCAAATTTCTTCAGTGGCTTCTTCACAGAAAATGCAAAGTCCTCAGAGTGCCTCCACAGACCTAGAAATCTGGGCCTCTGTTTCCTCTCTGACTGTTTCGTTCTCCTCTCCAATTTGCTCGCTCTGTTTTCCACATGCTGACATCCTTTCTGCTCCTTGGATACTCCAAACCTACTCTTGCCTCATTGACTTTCTGCCGCACGCCAGCCGAAGAAAGAGGATTTCACCGCCCAGGGTCAGAAGGGAAGGGGTGAGGACCTGAAGTAGCACTGACGAATGGGGTCAGAAGCCCATGGGGTCAGAAGGCTGCAATGAGAAGCCTACTCACCGCAACAAAGAATAGACCCCCGCTCGCCGAAACTAGAGAAAGCTCGCATGCAGCAATGAAGACCCAATACAGCCAAAAATAAATAAATAAAACATAAAGTATAGAATCTTAAAAAAGCAACAAAAAATCTATAAAGAATATTACGAGAATAGAATCACAGGCCAGTTTCTCCTTTGAATATGCATGCAAAATGTGTAAAGAGAAGCACAAACTGTATCCATGGTATGTAAAACAATCATATATCAGAATCAAAGTAGCTTTATTCTGGCAATGCAAGGTTGCTTTAATGTCCAAACATGAAACTGATCCCAGGAATGAATTAGAGTGGGGAAAGAAGTCATTTAAAACTGAAATCTTGGGACTTCCCTGGTGGTCCAGTATTTAGAACATGACGCTTTCACTGCTGGGGCCCTGGGGTCCAATCCCAGGTCAGGGAACTAAGATCCTGCAAGACATGAGGCAGGGCCCCGAAAAAAACAAAAAAAGGAAAGAAAGAAGTCTTAACCAGGAGACGCACAAGATCGAATAAACATAACAGATAACACCTTATGAAAAGTAGGTGAAGATTATGGAATATTCTAACATTTAAAACAAAAAGAAAGTTTTAAAGATTCAAAAGGATGTGACAAATATTGTACATCGGCAAAAATGAAATGAAATAAAATATAAAAATGATGGGAACCCAAAATTCCAGATGCCCAAGTCCTGTCTCTGAAGAGTCTCATTCAATGGGTTCAGGATTTCCTCTATATTTAAAAACCTGCAGGTGATTCTGGTATGATTCACAGACACAATGTAAAGCTTCTCTTTTACAGGAAAGAATGCCAGATTATTTTGTTATCTTATAGTTATACTAACAGGTTGTACTATTGACGGATAAGTCTGCTGTCAAAATGCACCCCCACTAGGGGTAAAAAAGGAACTAGTAGTCTCTACTGCTACTTGGTGGCAACATGCATGTATTGCAAGGGCAATTATTGTAACAGTCCAAATTAGTGGAACATTTTAGAATTGGAAGACTACATACAGATCATCTAGTCAAGCTTCCAACTATTAAAGTTGTGAAAACTAAGGCCCATATAAATGACATGATTTATCTCCAAAGAGCATTAGTGAAAGTATGAAATAAAAAATATCTCTGAACTTTTAATTTAGTGCCGTTTTTATTAATCTCAAGTATTAGCTTAAACTTGAGTGTGACAGATTTGGGATTGAATTCTTGCTCACGTTTACTGGTTGCGTGCCTTTTAGTAAGTTACTAAAACACTTTTCTTAAAAATAGACGTATTTATTTATTTATCTTTGGCTGCCTAGGCTCTTCGTTGCTGTGCGCGGGCTTTCTCTAGTTGCGGTGAGCGGGGGCTACTCTTTGTTGCAGTACGCGGGCTTCTCATTGTGGTGGCTTCTCGTTGTTGCTGAGCACGGGGTCTAGGTGCGTGGGCTTCAGTAGCTGTGGTTCACGGGCTCTAGCACGCAGGCTCAGTAGTTGTGGCACATGGTCTTAGTTGCTCCGTGGCATGTGGGATCTTCCCGGACCAGGGCTCAAACGTGTGTCCCGTGCACTGGCAGGTGGATCCTTAACCACCGCGCCAACAGGGAAGCCCTACTAATACACTTTTAACTTTGCTTTTCACGTATGTAAAACGGTGAGCCTTGACTGATATAGAATATGAGATAACCCAGCACTGTTCTTAACACATATATGTAGTTAAAATTTTTTGGCTCTCATCCCACTTAAACAGCCTCTATCCCCTTAATAATGAATGTGTCTTTCAGCTAGCAGAGCGCCCCAGAGCTGACCACATTCTGGCAAGAGATATAGGATTCTTTTTCTTACTGGGGGTTCTTTATACCTGATATTTGAAGCGCACTTAAACTTGAACAACTCTTGTTTATACTGTATTAATGGATTTGATGGATGAATTTTAGAAAGTAATATGCAGGAATTGAGCTGCCTTACTCTCAAGAAATATAATTCGATAGTGGTGGCTAGAACGATAAACAGTGTTTGGACAGGGAGTCCATATTGGATGTGAACTTCCTGTACTCCCATTCGTCTATTAAGAATAAATGGAATCCTTTCAAAATGTGTTCTAAAGGGCAGTTATTTCTTTCTGCCTCATTTAAGTTACCTGCAAGAAAAAGACAATCTCCTGCATCCTTGTTTAATAGGCTTTTAACATAAAGCAGATAATTTTTTGCAACATTTCCCAAACTTTTCGTTATCCAATTGGCTGAGGCTTCTCAACGATTATCATTTCACAACAATATCTCCATCTTCAGCTTCTTTCAATGAATTGGCCTAATAGATGTGCCATTAAAACAGAGCTTCACTCTCAACGTAGTTTTAATTTTGTATTCAAAGGGTATGAAGGATTCAGCCATAACAGTGAGTGGATTTCTGATACATGCTACATGATGGATGCAACTAATTGAAAGGAGTCAGGCATGAAAGGCTACATATTGTATGGTTCCATTTATATGAAATGTCCAGCAGTGGCAAATCCATACACACAGAAAAGATTCTACATTAGTGGTTGCCAGGGGTTTGGAAGAGAGGGAAATAGGGAATGACTCCTTAAAATGGGTGTAGGTTTCCTCTTGGTTGATGAAAATGTTTTGCAGCTAGGCAGTGGTGATAGTTGCACAACATTGTGACAGTAGTAAATTCCACTGAATGGTACGGTGAATTGTAAAATGATCCAAATGGTGGATTTTGTGTTATGTTCCTTTTACTACAATAAAAAGGAGAAAGAATTCGGGAAAGACTTAGAGTTTGGGCAACTAAGGTGAACTGGTCAAGAAAAAGACAGCTCTATTGTTCAGTTTTCTCTCAGCTCTCCCAGTGCATTAATCCTCAGCCAAAAGTAGCCTGAACTTGTAGATGATAGTCATTCAACACAGTCCAGGGAAAAGTAAATAAAATAAAACCCAACTCTTCTTCTTTAGCACATGTAGGAAAGGTTAGCTTGCTGCTCAGCCACGTGGACATTCATGAAGACGTTTCACTTTAGGTGTCCTCTACTTCAGTACTTTACTCACTTGAGCTCATTCACACATGTAGGCAACAGCATTCCTTAATTCGATGGAATCTGCAGCACTGGTTGTGATCGGTCTCATGGAAAGAAAAGGAAAGGTGGCGCGGAAGCCAAGGGAAGAGATTTTCAAGACAGAGACGTTGTTTAAGATCTGACTCGGCTTGGCGGTCACAAAGATAAGGATTGAGAAGTAGTGCCCTGGACTTGTCAACGGAGAAATCATTGGGGGCTTCAAGGAGATCAGTTTCGCGAGAGTAGTGGGGCAGAAACCAGACCGCAGTGTGGATGGGAGGGGAGAAATGGGGGGCAAGTCAAGAAATTGATGGCAAAGGGAAAGAAGGGAGGGGTGGATAGGAGGACAGGAGAATGGAATGGAGGAGAGCATTTCCTTGTGGCTCTTTAATATGGCTGGGAGGGGCCAACAGAGAAGGAGAGCGTGAAGATGTAGGAAGAGGGGGTGGCATCCCGAGCCCAAGGAGGACTGGCCCCTGTCTTCAGCTCCCACCAGCTGGATGTTCCCTCCCTCTAGCTTTCCACGTAGGCTGTGGAAGTTGCCCCTTGCCTCCTTGGATCAGCCACCCTTGATTCGTTCGTCCTTTTCTTATTTCTCAGCACATCTGGGTCATACGTTATGTGAAGACAAACAAATCACCACTGATGCTTAATTTTCTTGAAAAATCCCCAGGCAGGTACCATTTTGGAGACCTACATATTGTGCCTCAGCAAGCCAAAGTAGCCCATATTTCCTCTCTCATTGGGAGAGATTGCTGTTTCTTGGAGAACCTGATGAAGAGGGTGACTCGCACTTAGGAATAACGTTGCTTGAAAAGTGCAAAAGGTGAGGTAGTTTGGCTCTGAGGGGCCTCTGAGGCCTGAGACTTCCTGAGAGATGGCAGACTCACAGCTCCCATTTCCCTCTGCCCCTGGGCTATGAGCTCATCAAATGAGGTGGTAAATAAAGTCACTGACATGGTTTAAAGGATAATTTAGTTCTCTCTTGTTCACTCAGAGCAAATTGAATGGGATTTGCATACAACATATGGATGAAATATCCATACGATGGGGCTTGACCATATCCTCATGGTTCCCCTTCCCTTTTCTACATCTGGCCCCTTTAGCTCTGCAGACTTAACCCCACACCATCAGTCCACCCAGTCGGTCCGCTGAACGTCTCTTGCTCCTTCGCATCTGGTCGTTGTCGTCACCTTGTTCTCCACTACCGCCTCCTGCGGTAGCTGTTAGGCCCAGGGAGGTTGGTTCACTGTGAGCAAGTAACTGTCAACTCCATGGACAGGTGGAAGTGACTTGGCAGCCGGGATTTGCCCATCCTGAGTTCATTATACCCATGAGGGTCAAGGAGAATGGGGATGCAGCTGGTCTGCAGAGCCCCGGCAGTTCTGAGACACATGCTCCTGGATCCACACGTTGCTCCATACCCAGCCTTGCCTTGCTTTGTTCTCTGTCTTGACTCCATCCAGGTTTCTGCTCTCCTTGTCCCTTTGGGGAGGGAGGCCAGTACCAACCCAGGTGTAGTCCCCCAAAGCTTCCTACTTCCAAGCGTCACGTAGGCTTGTACATCCCCTTGCTTGGGTTGCCCTGGCATTCGTGCCAACAAGTTGAGTGGTTTATGCCCTAGGCTCTCTCTTCTGGCAAGAATGTGCCTGAAAATCTCCATCTCTGGTTTGGTGGCCCCCAAAAATTCCCAGTCAGTTTTGGTGAGGGGACACTTGGTGACAGTGTTGTCTTTCGAAATGAGTAGTTCCGTTACCGACAATCCTTTGCTCCCCATACATTATTTATAAGGTTTCCCTGTTTGTATGTGCAAACTATTTGTGTGTATATTTGGAGAAATACATTGTACAGCCCTCTTTTTTATTTCTTCCACACACCCTAGAGATGTCATAGAGGCAGTAAATATGTCCAACTTTTTGAGAAATTGGAACAATCAAGACTTACCTGTATGGAATGCTGTTAATGATGTCAATTCCCGCGACAGTACCTTTCATCTGACACACTTAGGGACTGTTAGCAGATTAAAAGCAGTAAGAGACACGGATAGAGAGAATTTTCATTATCTTGTGCTCTGAAATCTTGGATTTTCATTGGTTTCAATGGGCCTGAAATTGTATTTTCTTTAGTAGGCACATAGAAGCCTCTAGCGGTATTCTTAATAAAGCAAGGTGAGTTATAAGCAATCATCTGATGGAGGGTAAATGTACCACAGTCCAGTTTAAGAAAAATACAATATAAAAGTCTTACCATGGTAGAAAATCTTTATATGATCTTTTGAAAAAACAAAGCTTCAAGAAACATAAAGACATGACACCATATTCAGTTTAAAGTCAGTGACTTGTAAGCAAGGCAAAGCAAAGACAGTCTGATTAAGACCGTTGCATTGTTCTGGCATTTTTTAGGTCTCACCCATTTCTGTGGCCTTTTTAGAACCTAAGCTTCTAGGGCACAGAGAACTTCATCTTGACGTAGGGCTGAGCAAATGCACGGAGCATTTCTCAATAAGTAGGCATTAAATTCTTAGTCCAGAAGGAGCCTTGAGATGCCCTCTCTTTACTCCTTGGTAGAACTGTTTTAACCATCCCCTGAAAACAGATTTTTTTCTTTAAATCTCAAAATTCAGAGATTCCACAATCAGAAGTTACTTCTCATTATTGCCTTGTGGTCTGCTGTGGGCATCTGTCGAATGGTGTGAACTCTGCGTGGGGAGCCTGGCCTACCCTCCAGGCCCACGGTTTGGGCTGTGGTGGTGCCATGCTGTGCTCAGGGGCCTTCTTTTTTGGAAGTCTGGGCTCCAGTGAGCCTTGGTCGTGTTCTTTTATGGAACCTTGGGTGCTAGACCACTCTGACCCTCAGTCTCATTTGCAGGTTCTGGGGAGGATTAAATGAGCTCATGGGATATCCAGGTGACTGAGGCAGAGTCGGCTCGGGATGAATCTTTGCTTCGTTTTCATTAGCTGCGGAGAAGACGATGACAGCTTGGTGCCTCTCCAACTTTAATATGGGTATGCCTCTCTTGGGGATCTTGTTAAATGCAGGCTGGTATTCAGTAGTTCTGGGTGGGGCCTGGATTCTGTGCTTCTAACAAGCTCCTAGGTGAGGGTGACGCTGAGGGCAAGGGTTTGGCACCTGTGTTTCTCCCTTTCTGGAAGAGCAGGATGTCTGCCCCACCCCCACCCCGAGAGGAGAAAACATCCGCAATGTGACTACTAGGAACCAGCTTCCCTCACATGCAAGGGTCCTGTACCACTGCTCCCAACCATTCCGTCTGAGGCGCAGCAAGCCAAAACACTGAAATGCTGAGGTTTGCAGCAAAGAGGAGGTTTATTCACAGGGCAGCCAAGCGAGGACGTGACGTGACAATAGGTCTCAAATCCGCCTCCCCAAAGGCAAGGGGCTTTGGGTATCTGTGGGATAAAGAATAAAGAAGCAGGGCAGTATGAGGCATGGGGAGCATGAGGAAAGGTGATTGGAAAAACGTGTGCTCATCATTGTTCTGAGCTGGCCTAACTAGGCTACAGGCCTCAGCACATTCTCAGGCTGGAGTTTTCGGCCCTCTGATGGCAGGAGGTCAAAAGGCACTTGCCCGGGTGGAAGATCGGTGGTCCTCTCCACTCTAAACCAGCTCAGCCTAACCAGGCACAGCTGATTCCAAGTTCCTGGAGGATCACGGGGCAAACATCTTATTGCTTATGCTACATGCTACTTGGAGGACGTGCAGGTGTTCAAGCTACCTTGATGAGTGAAGACCGGGATTTGACTAATCATGACACCTTGTTTCACCTCCAGGCGAGCAGAAGAGAGCTGTAGGCTGAGTCTGGCTCCTAGCACCTGGAATTGGAGGCAGGTGGTTTAAAAACGGGCTTTCCCACCCTCTGTGTGATATAAGGTAGATAGATTATTGAACCTTCCTGTGCCTGTTTCTCCACAAGCAGCATGGGGACACTCAGAGTCCCTCTCTTGGGGGCTGTTATGGGGGTTCAGTGAGATATAGATGCATGCACGGGCACACGGGAGACACCCAGTGTGTGTTCCCTTCGTGCTTATTTTTATTAGGACACCAGTATTGTTAGAAGATTTCTGGTTTGGACAACAAATTAGATAGGTGGTCATTGCTATAGTTTATGCGAGAGCAATTCACATTGCCATTTGCAAAAAAGTAGTTGGTTGTCCAGTGGGGATTATAAACATCCGTTTAACATGAGCTACTGAACAGATAGTTCACACAGTAAGTACTTTATTTAAAATCAATTCTCTTTGTTTTCTTAAGCAATTGTTAACCCCCAATTTCGTGAGTACTACCAAGTAAGTCACTTGAAAATCATCTAGAGCAATCTATTTCACTTAGCAAGCCTAAAGCTATAGTTCAACCATTTTATTGACTGTTCTATGACAAAAATTACTCTAAACAGCTATTCCCTGGATAAGTAATCAGCTAAAGCTAGTTTGACTGACTAAATCGATTTACTGAGTTAATAAGCCAGTTGTTTTAGAATAGGTCGAATTCATATTTCTCATCCATTCTGCATTAAACTGTTTCCCATTCGTACATACCCACATTCCTACTTCTGTGCTGTAGGGCTTGGCTGAACTACACCTGCCTTCAGTGAAACTTTTCTCTCCTGCACAATTGGAGATAATTTTAGTCTCGTGACTCCCACGGGGTTACCTCTGTTGTGACACTTGACTCTTTGGTGGCATATTTTATTTGAAAAAGCCTTCCGTTACTCCGGGCACGTCAAACAGTAAATGCTTTCTCTTCGTAAACCTGCATAACAATTTTCTGAACTCTTCTGCTCTGGGCAAGATTCATCAGTACACCAGGCAAACATAGTGAAAGAGGAGACAGTACTTGTGTTGCATTCAATTGGGTCTTGATACCTAAGTGTGACTCTTAACCAAGGATTATGCAGTAGTTAAGGACACAGATTCAAGTTGTTTAGGGTGTGTCCTAAAGTGTCAGTGGCAGAATTTAAGTCTCTACTCTGGAAATTGTAGACCTGAGACAAACTACTTCCCTAAACGTCATTTCCTACGTCTGAGAAAGATAATAGTATCTACCTTGTCGTAGACTGAATAATACCATTGCCCCCAAATGTCCACATTCTACTCTCCAGAACCTGTGAATGTGACCTTAAATGGCAGAAGGCACTTTGCCAGTGGGATGAAAGTAATGGTTCTCAGATGGGAAGATTCTCCTGGACTACCTGGATGGGCCCAAATATAACCACTGGTGTTCTCGTAAGAGAGAGGCAGAGGGAATTTGTACTCCAAAGAGAATGTGATGACGAAGTTGGGGTTGCATTGATGTGGCCAGAAGTGAAGGAATGCTGGCGAGGAAACAAACAGATTCTCGCTTAGAGCCTCTAGAAGGAGGATGGATGGCCCTGTCGACTTCTGGTTTCAGCCCAGGGAAACTGGTTTTGGACCTCTGTCTTGCAGAACCATAAGAAAATAAGTGTGTTGTGTTAGAAGCAAGCACATTTGTAGTCATTTGTTACAGCAGCCATAGGGAACTAATGCCTACCTCATAGGAAGTAGTTCTCCAATTAAAATGTGTGACTGGAAACACACTTAGTGGCATGTGTGACACACACTAGTTATGCTACCGTAGGTCGTTCTTGGAAACTGAAGCCTTGGTTTTGAGAGATCATCAAAACCAGTACAATGGTTGCCATGTTTCTCCTTGTTCAGCCTGGTGACCAACCCGGTAGAGAGAGCTCCATCCTTTCCCACAGGACCCCAACTGTGGGTACGTAGAGGGAAGCGGTTATGTCTCCCTTAAGGCACCTTTTTCTTTTCCTTTCTACTTTTGTCTTCATTAATCTTCATCCAACTGACCTTTCTAAATTTTACAGAAAACAAAACCATTTCTCCATGGATTCAGATACTACCCCAAGTTAATATTCCAACCAAGTTCTTGTTCTTCCGGGTCTCATCACCAGGAATTGCTGAGCCTAACTCTACTCTAGTTTCTAGGATCACTCATTTTCTCATTTCTCCCTTCTCCTTTTAGTTCAGAGTCTTGTCAATTTAGTTCCTTCCCTAACCACAACTTATAGTACGGTGGCACAGCAAAGTGATGAAAGTCTAGACGGTCTGGTTTTAATCCCGGGTTTTGCCACCTACTTACTGTGTGGCATTAGGCAAGCTCTTCAACGTCTCTGGGCCTCAGTTGCCCCCAGAAGAGTGAACATTATGAATATTCCCTACATCTAGGGTTGCCATTATGAGGAATAAGTGAGTTAATATTTGGTAAGCCCTTAGAATAGTACTTGTTATAGTCTAAGCACTACAGTTGTGCTTGTTAATAATAATAAATGAAATTCCAAGCGTATAACTTACTCAACATTCTGTCATAACTTTGAAGTGTTGGTCTATCTGTTGGCTCACGTTGCAGGTAAATGAGTCGAGGCATGGGCTGAGGCATTGCTATCACTGGGTGGTGTGTTCCCAGAACTTGGAACAGCGGTGTGAAATGGGTAGTGGTTCTATTGGAGACAGGGCAGACTGGAAAATGACAGCCTGGGAAGGAGGTGTGGTGTCCATAGCTTTGGTGTTAGAGGTGCTGCCTGCTGAAGCACCAGTGCCGGCCTAAGCCATAAATGGGGTGCTGGGGTAAAGAGGAGCAGGATGGAAGATGACAGCGTGGGAAGGAGGTGTGGTGTCCATAGGTTCGGGGTCTGACGGGCTTCCTGCTGAAGCACCGATGCCCGGCAGGGCCGTAAATGGGGTGCTGGGAAAAACAGGAGCAGAATGGAAGATGACAGCGTGTGAAGGTGGTGTGGTGTCCATAGGTTCGGGGTCTGACGTGCTTCCTGCTGAAGCACCGATGCCCGCCAGGGCCGTAAATGGGGTGGTCGGGAAAACAGGAGCAGAACGGAAGATGACAGCGTGTGAAGGTGGTGTGGTGTCCATAGGTTCGGGGTCTGACGGGCTTCCTGCTGAAGCACCGATGCCCGCCAGGGACATAAATGGGGTGGTCGGGAAAACAGGAGCAGAATGGAAGATGACAGCGTGTGAAGGTGGTGTGGTGTCCATAGGTTCGGGGTCTGACGTGCTTCCTGCTGAAGCACCGATGCCCGCCAGGGCCGTAAATGGGGTGGTCGGGAAAACAGGAGCAGAATGGAAGATGACAGCGTGTGAAGGTGGTGTGGTGTCCATAGGTTCGGGGTCTGACGTGCTTCCTGCTGAAGCACCGATGCCCGCCAGGGCCGTAAATGGGGTGCTGGGGAAAACAGGAGCAGAATGGGAGAGGACAGCGTGTGAAGGAGGTGTGGTGTCCATAGCTTCCATATTAGAGGTACTGCCTGCCTTATCTGAGAGCAGAGAATGAAAGTGGGAGAGCCTCTTCCTAGATTCTAACTCCTCTGAATTTATAGCACTGGCTCTGCCTGGCTTTATGACATATCCATTGTACGTGTCACAGAGAAAGTGCAGGCGGGGCAGGGGGTGATGCAGGGGTCACATGCAAGCCCAGCTGCTGGCTTAACCCCGGCCCAAAGGCAAAGGGCAGGGCCCCTTCTGGACTTTCTAGTGGCTGGGACTTCTGGCTGTGGGTGGCAGGTGTTTGGCACCAGATGGGCCACCATGCGGAGACTGTTGGGGACTGTGGAAGCCTCCTCCAGAGCTCACCCTGCCTGGCGACTGGCTCTGCAGGCCCCTCAGCCCTGCGTATGTATCGGCCAGGCCTTCCCCACCACGGGGCCCAGAGGCCAGAGCCTGCTCAGACCTGAGGGCAGGAGGCAGCCAGAGCTTACCAGGGTGTGGGCCACCTCGTCCGCAGACCTCCCCAGCTCTTCTGCGAGACCTGGAGACAGGATCGCCTTCTCCAGGGCTGCTCAGCTGCCAGCATCACCATGAGCCAGGTGGCCAAGGTTTCTGAGCAGGAGATGCAGAGCCCTGATCCGACTGGATGCTGCAGCCCACGATGTCCCTTCCTGGCAGATAGGTTCTTTCTTCACTTCTGTTTTGAAATTTGGTAAAAGAACATTTAAACCTTGGCCTGTCCTTCAGGGTATATAGATGGTAGTGGCTTAGCCGGGATTCAATCCAAGCCTGTGTGATTCCAGAGCTTGTGCTCTGGACTGTGGTGCCTCCTTATCGTATATGCTTCATGTGTTACTTGTTTTTCTTTTTTTCTTGTAGTCCTTATGGTACTTAGCCCTAAGTGCCATACCTGTAACGAACAGCTACACTGCCCTGTAGGAGGTCTTCTTTTGTTCAACGCATGAATTGGTCATCCACCACACTGTGTTCTAATCTCAGAAGATACAGGTCAGGGAGCACCAGTTGTCAGCATGGCACCATTCCATATTTCTAACTGAGGCTTGAAGCCCGTATTTTCCCTTTGTCTAGTTTGAAGGATCCAGATATGTAAAGATGATATTCTAGATAAATCATGGGCTATCCTGAAAGAAATTC